>NW_003852455.1:1100613-1103347 GCF_000181295.1 Otolemur garnettii | reverse complement strand
CAGGAGTTGGAGGTTGCTGTGAGCTGTGATGCCATGGCACTCTACCCAGGGGGATAGCCTGAGGCTCCATCTCAAAAAAAAAAATTGCTCTGGGGGAATAATAAAAAACATAAGTTTTAAATCCATGAGTGCTTCAAGATTCTGCTGTGCCCATAGTAAGTCTATATAGCTAGATAATAAAGAAAAATAAAGAGAACACATTCATTTGTAGGCTATTTGGTAGGCTTTTCTGCTATATATACTAACCTAATTACCATGTTAAAATCTGAGAATTTATATAAGATTAATTTAACTCGGCGCCTGTGGCTCAAGCGGCTAAGGCGCCAGCCACATACACCTAAGGTGGCGGGTTCGAATCCAGCCTTTTGAGACAGAGTGTCACTCTTGTCACCCAGGCTATGGGTGATACACCTTGCCACCCAGATGTCTCACAGCTCACTACAGCCTCAAACTCTGGGTCTGACCTCAAGTAGCTGGGACTACAGGTGTAACTGCATCACACCCAGCTGATTTTTCTATTATTTCTAGAGACAGGGTCTCATTATGTTGCTCAGGCTGTGCAAAGTTCTGAGATTCTTTCTTCTGCTTAATCTAGTCTATTGTTGAAGCTTTCAAGTGTATTTCATTCAATGAATTGTTCAGTTCCAGAATTTCTGGGTTTTGGTTTTTGTTTTTTGAGACAGAGTCTCACTATATTGCCCTTGGTAGAGTGCTGTGATGTCACAGCTTACAGCAACCTCAGACTTTTGGGCTTAAGCAATTCTCTTGCCTCAGCCTCCCAAGTAGCTGGGACTACAGATGCCCTCCACAACACCCAGTTATTTTTTGTTGTTGTTGTTGCAGTTGTCATTGTTGTTTTAGCTGGCCCAGGCCAGGTTTGAACCCACCAGCCTTTGTGTATGTGGCTGGTGCTCTACCCACAGAGCTACAGTTGCCTCCCAGTTCCAGAATTTCTGATTGGTTCTTTTTTTAAGTATCTATCTCTTTGATAAATTTCACATTTATATCCTGAATTATTTTTCTTATTTGTCTGTATTGGTTTGCGGAATTCTCTTGTTTCTCACTGAGCTTTTTTTAAATTAGCATTTTGAATTCTTCATTCTGAATTTCATGAATTTCTTTTTTATTAGGATCTGTTGCTAGAGAATTATTGTGTTTCTTTGATGGTGTCATGTTTCTTTTCTTTAGTGTTTACTTTGTCATCACATCAATATCTGTGTATCTTGCTGTAACAGTCATTTCTTCTTCCCTTTTGAAATTACTTTTGTAGGCAAGGACTTTTTCCTGAAGATATACATAAATTATTGTTTGGGTGTGGTGTTTTGGCTTTCATTTTGGTTGTCTGCAGTGGTATGATGTCTGTGTGATTTCTTCACTATAAACAGTGTGATTGATATCTGATTTCCTCAGTGTCTTAGTGTGTGGTTATTAGTAGAATCTGTGCTGAGGTTTTCCTAGGGAGTGAGTAGGATAACAGGTGCCAGTCTTCAAGCCCCAGTGGTGGCAGCAGTAAGTTGGGCATGCCTGTTCTTGGACACCAGAGCAGTTTGTGCTGGTACCAGTGGGATCTAGGAGGACTGATTCTTGGGCCTCCTGGTGGCTTGTGTAGATGGTAGTAGTAGCAGCAGTGGGCCAGGCATATGACCAGATTCTTGGACCCCAGGGCATGATGCAGGTAATGGAAGTAGCAATGATGGAATAACCTCCTGGAGACCAAGTCGTTTATGCTGGTGTTCTCAGTGACAAAAATGGGAGACTGGCCCACTGGTGGTGTTCGTGAGTATCTGCAAGCTATGGTAATATTGGCAGATTAGGTCAACCCAGAAGGATGATTAGGTGCTAGTGGTTGTGGACTAGGCTGGGCAATTTAGAGGCTGGCAGACTTGTCCTCAGGCCCTACAATAGTCTGTTAAAGTGCTGGCTTTGATAGGAAGGGGTGGGGTGGTGACCAGGCTACCAGCAGAATGCTTAGCTGTAGATAGTGACACTTGTGCTCCAAAGTTGCCATCAGCAAAACCTCTCAGCTGGAAAAGCATAAGCAAATCTCTGTAAGGAGTACAGTTTGCTCTCACCTTCATCCTATAGTAGACTCTGTGGGGGTTGTCCCCAGGGGACCTAGGAGTGCTCAGCCTTCCCTATACCTCCTTCCCTCACACCAACAATGACACAGTCCTACAAATAAACAAGATTTAAATCACTGAACTAATTACTAAACAAGATAGTGATAATAAAAACAAAGTTGAGGCCAGGCATGGTGGCTCACACCTGTAATCCTGGCACTCTGGTGGCCCAGACAGATGGATTGCTTGAGCTCAGGAGTTGGAGAGCAGCCTGAGCAAGAGTGAGACCTTGTCTCTACTAAAAAAAAGGAAACCTAGCCAGGTATTATGACGGGCTCCCAGCTACTCAGGAGGCTGAGGCAGAAGGATCATTTGAAGTTACTGTAAGGTATGCCACCCATGGCACCCTGCCCAGGGTAACAGAGTGATATGCTGTCTCAAAAAAAAATTAAATAAATTTGAGTTGTAAATTCTGACTCATAAATGCTAGTTTTGTGGTGCCCTCAATAAGTACCTAGGCAATATTATAAATCATTCATGTTATGGAGCCTCAAGATTACTCTGGGCTTGGCGCCTCTGGCTCAAGCGGCTAAGGCGCCAGCCACATACACCTAAGGTGGCAGGTTCGAATCCCCAGCCCGGGCCCGCCAAACAACAATGATGGCTGCAACCAA
>NW_003852455.1:1091966-1099325 GCF_000181295.1 Otolemur garnettii | reverse complement strand
TTGTTAACATTTTACCACATTTGCTTTCTCTCTGTTAAGCTTAATTTACCATGTGTATTCCATGCTAAGCTAATACTATATTCTTTTAAAAAGCAGAAAACCAAGATAATTGCTAAACTCAGAAATGGAACTTCATAATAATTTTAATATAATTATGGAATTGAGTGCATATATAAATATACACATGTGTACTGTATTTAAAAAATGACATTCTGTACATTGACAGGGTTGAGAAGAAAGAACGAGCCCGGTTAAAAACAGTGAAATTCAATTCTAAAACAAGAGACAAAGGGGTGAGTATATGATATCTCTTATTTCTGGAAATTAGTTAATTGGGGGTAATAGACCTTGTCATAATTCTTGCTTAAGCTTCATTGTTAAAATGAGAATTACTTTGCCATAAAAATTAACCAGGATTAGCTATTGCCATTGTCTTTTACAATAATAGACAGTAAAGTAAGCATTTATTAAATTAAAGTACCCCATTTATAGACTTTCCCAAATTATCAAAACTGTCACTTAATATATTCTTAAAGACATTCTCTTGGTCAGGGTAATTTTTATTTAAAAAATGGATTTGGACTTAATGCGGATGTCCAGTAGAAACTTGTGTTACCAGTGTTAATTGTGTTAGGTAATTTAATAATGACTTTCCTAAGAAAACAGCCACCTCCTCCCCAAAATATGATTAACTAATAATCTACGTTCACAAGTTATTGCAAATGAATTTATGGACATTCCATTGTTCTTTCCCTCCATTATACTTGATATAAGAGAATCTCTGTCTTAAATGTTGGAATCAGTATAAATATTTATTGGAGGGAATAAGCAAAATGTCAGTCAATGATCAAGAAATATATTGAAATTCTTTCATATTTATTTTAGTTGCATATTTTTCCTTTAAGTCAGTGTGCTTGACTCTAACATTTTGGATGTCGGTACATGAGAAAGACTCTGCAGGCTTCATTCTGAATTATGTATATAATTCCTAATTATCCTAAACGCATTGCAATGGAATATTCTAGCAGCAAGCCTAAAGAGAGATGGACAGTTGTGTTGAAATACTGTTCATAGCAATGTTATATATAAGTTTGGGGGTATTTTTTTAATCTGAAGCCTAAGTTTTTTATAAGTCTTTTGATCGTATTTGAAATGAATGTGGAAAGTTAAGCAAATAAATTTACTCTCTGTACATTTCTGATATCACTAACCACTCAAACTTAAAGCAGTAAAATTTAAAAGATAAATATGATCCATGATCTAAGAAATTATATCTGAGTAAATTGTGTAATATATTCAACTTCTTTAGAAATGGTAAATTCTTGAAAATTAACTTGTAGCTTTTAGAAAATACAAAATTATATAGCATGATTTGAAACAATACTTAAAATAGAAATTTTTATTGGCGGAAAAAACAGCCCTAGTAAATGCTCAGGATTGAAATATGTACAGTGTTTTTGTTCTTGTTTTATGTATGTCCTTAAAAATAATTTAGTACGATATAGCATCCATGAATTGAAACAGAGGTTGCATGTCATAACTTTTCTTTCATACTGTAAAAAGTTAACTGAATTAACGACATATTTTAATCTTAGTCTTGTTTGTTGACTATAACCAACTTTATTATACAGTCACTGTGTTCTAACACAGCACCAAAACTATGCATGATACTGAGTGGGGTAAAAATACGCTTGCCATTGATATAGAACTGCGTATCTTTGTGTAGTACCATTTCCTATTCCTCCTTCTCCTTTCCTTATATGGTGATTTGTGGACTTTATTTTTACTATAGACTTACAACATTTCAGTTTCTCATTAACATTTTTAACATTCATTTGGCTATTTTGAAATACAACATATGGAAATTATATATTAAGATATTTAATATATGTATCATGAACTTGTATTTTGTCAGTACTTATACTTTTTGCATTGTAGAGCTAATGCTAAGTAATTAAATGTAGGAGTTTTTTTTTTAAATCAAAAATATAAAGAAACTGGAGGTAGCAAGTCTTCAGTTTTGTATTTTCCCTACACATTTTTGTCTTGTTTGCTTATGCCATTTTTATTTTTGCTTTTAGTAAGTTCTTCACCTGGAAGATATTAAATGTAATACAATTAATACATTTCTTAACTAACAAGCATTTCTTTCTGTCTTTTACTATGATATCTTTATGATATCTCATTTTATCTAACTGCAAAGATAATAAAAATCAAAACATTTTAAACTTCATGTTTCTTTTGGTTGTTGTCTGTGAAACTGACTCTGACCACCACTATATATGCAGTAAGAGGGGTAAATAACTTTATATAAAAGCTATATCAGTTTTATCAGATATCATAAAAACTATTGCTAAATTCAAAACCAGTGATTGTTATAAATGGAAAGATTTAGTACATCCCTAAATTAGATTACCATGATTTTTTTCTGTACTAAAACTTAAATTTTAATCTTTTTGTCCTTCCTAAAATTTGGATTTAGGCAAAGATTTTTATTCAAACAATGCTACTTGACAGATTATAAAATAGGTATAAATGCAAAGTTCTCCTTAATACTTTTTTTCTCAACTTAATTTTTAACTTCTGCTTAGAGTTCTCTTTTATCTAGTTCCTCAGAGCCTTCAAAATTTAAGATTGAAATCGGGACAGTCTGCTTGGCTAATGAACTGTGAACTTATTAATGCTGAATTATTGATATGAAAAGGTAAAAATGAAAGTTTAGCCTTACTTTATAAAGATTCTTATCAAAATAAATCATCTCAAATCATAGAATTGAAGATAAAAGTCCCTTTAATCTACTTCAACACTTAATCACCTGGCACCACATGCTTATAACAGAGGCATGCCAAAACATACTGCCGAGTGTCAGTATACTTCCAAATAATGACATGTTATCTTAAGACATGGATAAACTTAAAAAAAAATCAGAATGAGGACTGGGTGCAGTGGCTTTGAGAAGCCAAGGTGGGAGGCTTACTTAAAGCCAGGAGTTTGAGACTGGCCTGAGCAAAAGCGAGACCCTGTTTGTACAAAAATGAGACAAATTAACCATATGTGGTGACACACCTCTGTAGTCCCAGCTACATGGGAGGCTGAGGCAAGACAATTGCTAGCACCTCCAAGAATTTGAGGTTGTAGTAAGCTATGATGACTGCATCCCAGGCAACAGAACAAGTTTCTTGTTTCAAAAAGAAAAATCAAAACAAAATTTCTATTCTTCGTATCATTTCTCTTCCTCCTGCTCTCAAAAAAACAGTAATTTCAGGTGTCACTGGTAGGTAAGGCCATTTTCTTCAAAACATAGATGCCTATGACATAGGAATTACAAAAGAAGTTATTTCTTTTTTAATAGCCTCATCATTCTTTGTAGTACATACTCTTAAATCTATGAATGTACAAATAGGATGTTCAAGGGAAAAATCTTTTTTCCAACTTCTGTGCAGTAATGGCTATCAAATCAGCTGTTCAACTCTCATCTAACAATTATGTGTAAACTGTTAGAATGTTAAGTGCTTTGTAGCGTTAAGTGCTTTGTAGCTTTGAGGGCTAACAAACTTCTATGAAGAGACCCTGGGGCCAATGTGTTGGATAGGGTTCTGGTTTATTTATATATGCTTTATAAAATAGATAAATATAGTAGAGCTTAAGAACAAGTAAAGCAGTCCTGGTAACGTTCAAGTTGTCCAGGAAACTGACTCTTCTTCCTTGGCTAAGATGGCATTGGTAAATCTTTTACTGGATTCATGCTTTTTCCTTACCATTTTATGATTTCAGGCCGTAAACATTCAATTGCCTTTTTCCTTTTTCAGGAAAAAGCAAAGATTGTTTTTAAATTTCCAGCATTAGCAACTTTCTCAAAATTGTTTTAATGGCTTTTCTATTAGTTCATTGTGGCCACAAAGAAAGGATAAAGAAATAAATGTGGTCAGGCCAAATAGGATGAGGATTGCTATCTAATATATAAAATAATAACATAGTTACATTTAGCACAGTAACATTTAAAACAACTTTTGCTGTGAAGTAACTAGTAGTACTTGGAAATTTTTCTAGAGAAATACAGATTGATATAAATAAATGTTAGCTTGCTTTGTACTGTAGTGTTAGTTAATCTGATTTAATTTTTTGTCAAGTAGCATTTATTCTTTATTTTTAGGTATAACTGAATTAGACTGCACAATTCTTAAATATTTTCAGTTGTAAAATATTTGAATTAGAGAAATTTACACAAAATTAGAAATACACTTTACATGTGATTAAAGTAAAAGTGATATACAAACTGCACACTGTGGTCATAGGAGTCAGCTTCCACAGAGCTGCTAGGCTGGGCCTTTGTACACACAGACAGTAGACATCCCTTTGTTTTGCCCCTCCTTCTCTTCTTCAGCAGTCATTCAATGACAAGCGTAAAAAGAACCTCTTTTCCCGAAAATTCCCCTTCTACAAGAACAAGGACCAGAGTGAGCAGGAAACAAGTGATGCTGACCGTAAGTATGTGGATCCAGTGGTCAACGGAAAATAAATGTAGAGGGACCTACTGCCCTGCAGTTGGTTGTTACCATGGAGACAGTTTCAAGAGCTGCAGCAGGTTACTAATTGTCTTAACCAGGGGCAACTTAAAATGCATAAATTAATTATATTCCAATCTTAACTTTTCTGGCACCTAAAGAAGTAATTTAAAGTAAACATTTTAAGTTCTATATTTGTAACAAATATATAAAGAAATAACATTATTTGAAATAGGAGTTTTTATGGACAACACTTAACATTCTTACATACAAAGAACTTTAGAGGAAAATCATGAATACTTGAAAAGCTGCCTATTTATTTCTAGGTACAGCTAGCTTTGCCAGTCTTTGATACTAGATTATCTGGAATCGATCCATTTTATCTTTTTCTTCATTGTATGTAGACAATCTGAATTTTACTTTTAAAATAGCAAGAAATGGTCTGAAATGTTGCTTCACTACCCTAAACAGCCTCCAAGATAGAACTTTCATTCTTCTGGTAGATTATAGTCTGCTCATTTCAAACTTCTAGCAGTCTACAAAAATGCTGTGTAAGATATGTGTACCTGTAATGGTCTTGGAACTGTCTCTTACTGTAGCACCAATTTTATGCATTACTGACAACTATTTTCTTTGATTATCTTTTTATTGCTTGCTCTCTGGGGACTACCCTCTACAGGAGATCCCTGACGACATGGGATCAAAAAGCCTGAGTAAGTTATCAAAATACTCCCAAGTTATTTTTTAACCTCCATCTACAGATCTACCTTATTCAGATACATTTTGAGATTCATGGTAGTGCCCTTCTGGCATAAGGAGGTATATGATTTAGATTCCTTTTAGACTTTTCATGTTTATAACATGCTTGGGACTTTTATTTCTATAATACATACTTTTTGTTTTTTTTTATTTTCCATTTTTCACGTTACTTGAAAAGTTTTCTGCTCATAATTACATTTTCCTTTTTGTAATTTTTCTGGCAATTAACTTTTGTTAGAGTTTTTTTTTTTTAATATAAACACTTTTTTAAGATTTTCTTAAATAGTACTACCTGCCTTTCTTATTATAAAGTAGAAATATGCTTCCTTGGAGTTTTATGGCCCCCCCCTTTTTTGTTAAAGTAAGTGAAACTCATTTTGATTATATGTTAGAAAAGCATCTCTATAAAAGTATAAAACACAGTAGATCTTATTAGAGAAGAATTGCAGATACAGAGTTAAAGAAAAAGTTTATGGAGTCAATTGTATATCTCTTTTTTAAGAAGGTTATAAGATATGAGAAAAGTTATTAGAAATTTTGTTCCTTGTTTTTCCTTTAACCAAGGTATTGTCCCTGTTTGGGGGTTTTGTTGCTGTTCTTGTTTAATTTTCTAGCTAGTTACTTAGGTTTCATGTAAAGCGTGGCACAGAATCAGGTATACCTACATACAGAAGGCATTTAATAAATACTGGAATGAATGGATGAAGCAAGAAGTCATTTTAGCAATAAAATTTTAAACTTATGTGTTTTTAAATTAAATATGAAAATTTATCAAATATTCCTAAGTAACTTTAGGTGACAGTGATTCATAGAAGTAATTTTTTAGGGTGATTTTTTTTTCTAAGTGGTATTTCTGTTTAGATTGTTAAACATTTTGAAATGTATGTTTGTGTCATTCCTTGATCATTAAGGATATAGCCTTTGTCTTAGCTCTCTAAGATTTGCATTAAATATTAAGTTTCACAGATTTTTTTCCTAATTTATGCTAATTTTATACTGGAGTTTTAATCTGACTATAGGTATTTGCCTTTTATTTCAACCTTAAAGATGTAGATCTGTGCCAGAGTGAAAACAGTATGCTTTATGTGTAATTACTTCTGTTAGACACACATTGTTATTTTTGCATGTCCCTACTTAGAATTTGGTAAAGGCCACAGATTTTTCTATCACTAGTGGCACCCTTTTTTAAACTCTTACCTTTGAGAAAAAATTATAAATGAAAACCTTCAAAACTAGAAAATAGTACCCATATTATTAATGCTATTGAATTCATTTTGAGATTGTAACATATTTTAAAGATAGTATGGATTAGCAAATGGACCCACATATCTTTATTATCTGCTAAGTCAATAGAGATCTATGGAAAACTCATAGAAAAAGAAACTAAGTGAATTTTTGTTTCCATATTGATATCATGATGGATGATAATTACACCTTGGCCTTATATCTTGGGTTCTAATTGAAGGCTGGGACTTAGGAAGAGAAAGAGTGTGAAAAGATAAAGATTTTATTTTCAGACAGATGCCTTGAATGATAGCTTTCTGTGCTTAATCTCAAAGAACTGAAATAATTTATTCACCTGGTAATTTAATGATTAGATCAAGATTTTATTAAGAAAATGTTGAGGAAGACAGAAAATTATCAGTAAAACTCTAAAACCTCCATATGGTAGAGGTTAGCACATAAAATAGACCCCATAAAGCAGTTAACAAGGTGCCAATAATTATACAATGGAAAATACTAAGAAGGGTGGACCAAGGACATTTCTTGTGGCCTGAGTTATCTACATTCTAAAGTTCAGAATACAGAGAATAAACTTAACAAAGTCTTGTGAGATTTTAATATAAGAAATAAATGCAACAGTGTAGTCATTAACCTTGTTGAAACAGAACTCCAATCAGAAGAGTAAAATAAATTATTCCAGAGAAACAAGCCTATTGAAGAGATGAAGATAATTCTGAATATCAAAATTAAAGTACTTTTGCATGTAAATTTACAAAACCTATGAAAAATAGGGTATTTAATTAAAGAATAGAGAAACAGAAGTTATACTATAGAATATTTTTCCTAGACATGAATTCAATCATTTTTTATT
>NW_003852455.1:1089307-1091827 GCF_000181295.1 Otolemur garnettii | reverse complement strand
AAAAAAAAAAAAAAAAGTTAAGTAGATCTGCCATGTTGACAGTAGAGGAAACAATGAGAGAAACTACATTTCCAAAGCTGATTTTGACTAACAGAAGTAATGAGAACATGAAGAAAATCTGGGAGACTGCAACTAAATCCTGTTTATGAAGAGCTAGAAATAGAAACCTGTGCAGTTTTATGCTTTAAGGATGCAATTTTGAAAAAGTTCAAAAGACTAAAACTGGTTAAGATTCCTTTAACAGAGACTAAAAGGATGTAACTCTATTACAGCTCAGTAGAAGATATATAAGATGTTTAGAAGTGAAATCATGACGTACAGTTTGAGGCAAAGTTTGTTTCTATTACATGCAGCCTTTCCATTTTCACAACTTCTCATTTTGTACACCCTTTGCCTCCCAAGTAGCTGGGATTACAGGCACCCACCACAGCATCTGGCTTTTTGTTTTGTAGAGACTGGGTCTCACTCTGGCTCATTCAGGCTCATGCTAGTCTTCTGCTGCTCTCTAACTCAACTGAGCTCAGGCGATCACCCACCTCGGCCTCCCACAGCACTGGGACAACAGGCATGAGCCACCATGCCTGGCCAGCAAACTTTTCTTTTAAAGGATAATTCAGTTAGATTCTGTGAAATGGCTGCTTTTAGCATACTATGATTAGAAATGTACATTGGTACAGCCTTTCTGGAAAAGCCTATCTTTTGACCCACTAAATACTCTTCAGGGAATTTATTCTAAGGATGTAATTAGAGATGGAGATACAGGTTTATTTATCAGAATGTTTAATATTGCTTAGAAATAACAACAACAAAAAAGAATATTCCAAAATGTCTAATGGGTAGTAGTGAAGTATATTTACTCATACTTTGAAATATTAAATAACCATTCCAAATCATATTTTAAAGTAACACCATGGAAAAATACACATGGCTCGGTGCCTGTGGCTCAAATCGCTAAGGTGCCAGCCACGTACACCTAAGGTGGCGGGTTCGAATGCAGCCTGGGCCCGCCAAACAACGACGGCTGCAACCAAAAAAATAGCCAGGTGTTGTGGCGGGCACCTGTAGTCCCAGCTACGTGGGAGGCTGAGGCAAGAGACTCGCTTGAGCCCAGGAGTTGAGGTTGCTGTGAGCTGTGATGCCATGGCACTCTACCCAGGGGGACAACTTGAGGCTCTGTCTCAAAAAAAAAAAAAAAAAGAAAAACACATACAATATAAATGAAAAATATGAAGCTGTACATATATTATCTAGGATTTGTAAATATTCACTTAGAACTCTTTTGAAGTGTTGCTTTGAACATTCTTTTTTTTTTTTTTTTGCTGTTTTTTTGGTCAGGGCTAGGTTTGAACCCGCCACCTCTGGCATATGGGGCTGCTGGCGCCCTACTCCTTTGAGCCACAGGCACCACCTTCTTTGTACATGTTTTTTAGTGAACATATTTATGCCTTTCTGTTGGGAAAATATCCTAGAAAGGAATTGCTGGGTTATGCTATCTATGTATACATACATTCAGCTTTAGTAGGTACTGCTAAATAATTTTTCAAAGTAATTTTCCCAATTTGTCCATCCCTAGTATATGAGGTCCAGTTGCTACATGTCCTTAATCTGTGCTTGACATGTCTGTTTTGTTTTTGTTTCTTCATTAAAGCCATTTTGATGGATGGTTACAGACTTCCTTCATGGTTTTAATTTGCGTTTTGCTGATAATTAAGTTGAACAGCTTTTTATATGTTTATTGGTTATTTGACTCTTATTGATGAAGTGCTTTGAAGAGGTTTTTTTTTTTTTTTAATTTAGCAGGAGAAAAACATTTTATTTTTCTAGTAAGATTCCAAGTAATTGTGATCATGCTATTCCAAGGCCCATACTTTGAGTAGTGAAGTTGTACTACAGGGCAGCTAAGTAAAATGATATTTGAAAGAACTTTCAGAATCTGTTGTATAGGCTTTGATGATCCTAGAGAGTTAAAGATGAGTGGGAGAAATCTCAAAGATAGAAAAGAGCCAGAAACAATGGCTCATGCCTATAATCTTAACACTTTGGGAAGTCAAGGCAGGAGGATCGCTTGAGGACAGGAGTTCAAGAAAGATAGAAAAGAGATTTTAGTAACTAGTATACTATTATATAACATGTCAGATATACTCAATAGTAGAAGAATAGTAAAACTAAATTCTCTAAGCTTTTATCCAGCTTCCATAATTACCAATTCATTAACTAATTTTGTTTCCTCTGTACTTCCACTGACTTTCCCCTTCCTTCATCCCATTAATAACTAATTTTTTTTTTACAAATTAGAGGTTACAGAGTGTAAAAAATGTACCACTGCTAATACAAACATAAGAACCTGTTTTTATGTGGCATTCCTACTTCTGTGAATGAATTCTGAGGAAATAGGACAAAAGATGTAAAGCTGGCTCGGCGCCTATAGCTCAACCGGCTAAGGCGCCAGCCATGTACACCTAAGGTGGCGGGTTCGAATCCCCAGCCCGGACTCGCCAAACAACAATGACGGCTGCAACC
>NW_003852455.1:1081194-1088736 GCF_000181295.1 Otolemur garnettii | reverse complement strand
CTGTGGTCCCAGGTACTTGGGAGGCTGAGGCAGGAGACTCGCTTGAGCCCAGGAGTTGGAGGTTGCTGTGAGCTATGAAGCCACGGCACTCTACCCAGGGGGACAGCTTGAGGCTCTGTCTCAAAAAAAATAAATAAATAAATAATAAAATATATGTAATCATGATTAAGAAAGTTGTATCTTATCTTTACAGGTTAGAATAACAGACTTAATATGAAAGCAGAAATCCTCTTTATTGTTAATCTAATTTGAAATGTTATGTTCTATTAGTCTCTGTACATTTCACTAGTGCTATTTAATTTTAGGATACTCAGTAAATGGTATGGTAAAGCAGATATATATCCTCAAACTTGTTCCTTCTCCTTAAAATATGGGGTTTTTTTTCCTTTACCTAGCATAAGAAATTTAGGTTTCCCTCTCTCATTGAAGGTTTTATTTTTTATTAATTTTATTATTAAACATTTATTTCTATATTTAAATATATATTCAATTATAAAATTATTAAAAGATATTTATTCAGAGAATACTCAAGAATACATTTACATGCATGAGAAGAGTACCTATTGCTCACTAAGCAATCAAGTTATGAAATGTGGCCAGGCAGTTTTCTGGGTATATTTGTTTTCATTATTTTTTTATGTTTTGTAACGCAGCCACTATCAATTTTACCAAAATGGGGAAATATTAGTCTATTTTAAGATACAATGCAACTGTCTAGAATTCCCTTCCATTTGACTTTTTTTTAAAGATTGAATTCATGACATCCAAAACACTTTATATAATCTTAAAAACAGAATTTTCATTGCTCTTCAGAAACAAGAGAAGCTGGGCTAAAGATCATCTATTCATTTTTTAATTATAAAAATATCACTTCATTAAAATGGGCCTCTGTTTGCTGAGATATAACTTGTCTCCTATTTCATAAACAATAAATTAAATGGTGTCAACATTTCCTCTTTGGGAGATTTTTGTCTTTATTTGTACTAAGTTAGGATTATTTTGCCCTTTTTGTCATATTCTACTTGCTGTTTATAAAATAGATTTGTTCATCCACTGTGTTGTACAAAAATGAGACATTGTCCTTAAGCCCAAGTGTTTTCCCTTGCTAACTCAGATTCATTTAAAAGTAGACTTTTTAAAAATTAAAAAAATGCTTTAACTCTTGTTATGTGTGGTTATTTATCACAACATTTTGTAATGTCACCCTGTTTTATTTTGATAATTTCCTCTTACTAGCTTTTTAAACTCATGATACTGTGTTCTTTTTGTTTTTTTCATTGTCCTGCAATCTCAGAACATGTAACTTCTAATGCCAGCGATAGTGAAAGTAGTTACCGTAAGTGTTTTAAGTTACTTGTTCTTTATAATCTCAAGTAATATTTCTCCTTTGAGGGGTGGGAAGTTCCTTACTGATATGTCCTAAAAACTGAAAATGAGATGATTAATATTTTTAAATCAGAAAGCCAAGTAAAATTTATACTTGAAAAATAAAATTATGCTATATATATAGAAGTTGATTTCCAAAATTTAAATAAAATAAAATACTAACATCCTTTTTATAAACAGTGTTATTTGTATACACAGTACATATGTGTATGTGTTTTGTTTGTTTGTTTGTTTGTTTGTTTTTTGAGATAGAGCCTCAAGCTGTTGCCCTGGGTAGAGTGCTATGACATCACAGCTCACAGCAACCTCTAACTCCTGGGCTTAAGCGATTCTCTTGCCTCAGTCTCCCAAGTAGCTGGGACTACAGGCACCTGCTACAATGCCTGGCTATTTTTTGGTTGTAGTTGCCATTGTTGTTTGACAGGCCAGGCTGGATTCAAATGCGCCAGCTCTGGTGTTTGTGGCTGGCGCCTTAGCTGCTTGAGCTACCCACACCGAGCCAAGTATATGTATTTTTTTTTTAGAGACAGAGTCTCACTTTATTGCCCTCCATAGAGTGTTGTGACGTCACACAGCTCACAGCAACCTCTAACTCCTGGGCCTAGGTGATTCTCTTGCCTCAGCCTCCCAAGTAGCTGGGACCACAGGTGCCAGCCACAACACCCAGCTATATTTTTGTTGCAGTTTGGCTGGGGCTGGGTTCAAACCCACCACCCTCGGTATATGGGGCCAGTGCCCTAAGCTGAGCCACAGGCACTGCCCCTTGTAATATGTATTTTTTAATAAGAAGTTAATAACTGTTAGATGGGTAAACTTGTATTTTGACATTTGTTTAGTAATTATTTTTTATATGAGCATAAAATATTATTCAGTAATACTAAATTGTAATTAGTTTTATTCTCTTTATTTCTTATTCTCTGTCACTACTACTAATCTTGGTCAAGTCCCTGTTTGTCACCAGCTCTTGGTAAACATAATGAAGGAAACATTTTCAAAGATGGCTCAAAATGTAATACTGATTTGTTTTGGTGTTTTATATTATATTCTCAGTATTATTGAGTGAACTATACAACCTTGTAATGTTTTTAAACAGATATGGGTATGGAAGGGGAGAATATATTATATAAATATAATCAGTTGTAGCACCTTAAAAATTAAAATTGCTTTTCTAACTTTTTTTTTTACTGCTGTCTAATATGAAAGTAATCTTGATTACAGATGAGTATGGCTGCTCAAAAGGTCCATCCTGTTAATACCAGTCTCTAATATTTCTTCATGTTGACAATATATACTTTTAATCCTCATTTCATTTGGTTATTTTTTCTACATAATAATTACTTAATGATTTTTTTGTTTTGGTGTGGGAATATGATTTTGTTGTATTAACTTTATTAACTTCTAACCAGAACCCCCACTATAGGGTAGTTGAGTAGCTTTATAGACTAAAAAGAGGTAATAAAAGTATATACTGTCTATCTCACCATTTGCATGAATTATTAAGGTGTGGAATATTCTAATTGCATGTTTTTGCTAGTATGTAAATCGTGTTTAACATCTAGTACTTTAAAAACCAGCTTCTAAAATAACTGTTTCATATACTATGGTAATAAAATTGAAAACAAATAAATAGGCTTTCATAGCAGAAAACAGTATTTGATATTTATGCCATTATCTGTGTTTAAAAGACCTGTAGCTACATGCATAAAATATAAAACAGTAACAAAATTAGTGATAAATTTGTTATAGGATGTTGCTAATCAGAGAGAAATTTTCCAGATACATTATATACTATTGATTACTTTCGTGGAACTACTTGGATTAACAGTCTTTTCTAGTTTGTTTTTCTGCACGTATGTATGTGCGTATATGTGTTGTATATGTTAAGAGCTCCTGGAATTTTTTACTTCTTAGTTCTTTTTATTGGATTCAGATATGATTTGTTGACTTTTTTATTCAGAATATTCCATAAGCTCTAAACTTTTAATTTTAACCTTTATAGGCTATAACTTCTTAAGTGCTTTTAAGCAAAATGTATTTTTCTCCTTTATTATCACTGATTCATTTTGTTCAAAGGGAAGGATTTAGTTTTACCAGAATTTCTTTTTAAGTCACAGTGTTATTTTCACAAAGTTCAATTAGTGAATTTTTCATTAGTGAAATAATGACAATAGTTCTACCTTCCTGTTTATAATTTTTAATTGCAAGATAATTATAATTATTTTTTACATAAAATATACTCCAGTGGGACCAAAAAGTAGCATATTTTAAACAATAGCAAATTACCTAATATGTATATATGTAGGACTTCTGATTAAAGTATTAATCGTTAAAAGATTTAATAGTCCTTAGATTCTAAATAAAAAGTAAATAGCATATATTCAGTCATAGTGAAGATTATAATCTATAAAATAAACATAACAGGACAATAGTTATTTACCCCCGTTTATACTTTGTTTTACACCTCCCAAAGTTATCTTATGACTTTATAATTTATTTTTTTTATTTTACTAAGTTTTGCCACAAATAATTATAAGCACCGTTTTCTACATGGCAAAGTTCTAGTAATACATGGGTCATTACAAAAATTTTGAGGTACACAAAATCAAGAAATGTAAAGTCTGTGCAGGCAGAAAACAAAGCCCTCCCAACACTAGCAATATGCTGAGCAAGTTGAAATTTGCATGGGTGAATCAGAAAGGATGCTGTCTGTCTGAAAACTCTTGTAGGGACCCACATATGTATATTAAATGTGAAGAATCAAATAAGTAGTAGTTACACAGATTTTCTCATCTGTGCTTTAACTTTCTAATAGGTGGTCAAGAAGAATATGTCTTATCTTATGAACCAGTGAATCAACAAGAAGGTTTGTGAAGCCTCGTTGATCTTTTATAATCTTGTAGAAAAATATACCTCTTAATTTGGAACATAAAGGTCTCATACCTCAAAAAAAATGCCATATTAGAATTTTGCTGTGTATTTTTTACTGTATGTACATTTATCATATATATTTTATGAAACATGGCTTAGCAACTACAGTATATTAGAATCTAGTCATTTTATATTGACTAGTCTATATTGTTGTTTTATTTCCTTAAGTAGCTTTTTTCCAGTATTCATGTTAGTATCACTATCCTTCTAACTCTTTTTGAAAGCATCTTTGACCTTTCTCTATTCCTCACCTTCTTTATCCAGTAAGGTTCTAGATCCTGTTTGTTCTGTTTCTATCATATCTTCTATAGTTTTAAGACTTTGTTTTCATCCCTCCTACCACAGTTTTCTGATTCTCACTACCAGGCTTCCTTCTTCCAGCATGATCCCTTAGCAATCTTATGTATATACTTCTGTTAGATCATCTTTCTAGTTGAACAAATGTCTTACACACGTAATCCCAGCACTTTGGAAGGTCAACACAGGAGGATGACTTGAGAACAAGCTGTACAACATAGCAAAGCCCCATCTCTCCCAAAAAACGAAAATCATTTTTCCAGATCACTACCATGATTACATCACTTCCTACACCCAATTTCTCTTCTGCCATTCTTTGTCCTTTTTTCTTTATTCTGATTCCTTACAATTTCTACTTCAAAAACCAACAGTAAAACACTATGCTTGTTCTCTCATTTGTAATGAGATAATGTTAACAATATAAAGAAATATTATGTGATAAAGTGCTAAATTTACTTTGGTTAAATTATAAAGTGTATGACTTATAGCAGAAGATTGATCAAGTTTAAGATTTTAGTAAAGATTTATAAAATAGGCTCGGCGCCTGTGGCTCAAGCAGCTAAGGCGCCAGCCACATACACCTAAGGTGTCGGGTTCGAATCCCCAGCCTGGGCCCGCTAAACAACAATGATGGCTGCAACCAAAAAAAAAAAAAAATGGCCAGGCGTTGTGGCGGGCGCCTTTGGTCCCAGCTACTTGGGAGGCTGAGGCAGGAGACTCGCTTGAGCCCAGGAGTTGGAGGTTGCTGTGAGCTGTGATGCCATGGCACTCTACCCAGGGGGACAGCTTGAGGCTCTGTCTCAAAAAAAAAAAAAAAAGATTTATAAAATAATACATTAGGCATCTTAGAGTGGGTTGGAGAAAGAAGAAAATTCTAACAGTTAAGATATTTTTGTTCTCGGGTATAATAAAATACTTTGATATTTGTTGAATGTTTCATTGCTTTTAACTTGCAATTTGTCTTTATAGTTAATTATACTCGACCAGTAATCATATTGGGACCTATGAAAGACAGGATAAATGATGACTTGATCTCAGAATTTCCTGACAAATTTGGATCCTGTGTTCCTCGTAAGTAACCAAACAAAAACTCTTAGTTTATTATTCTTAATATTTCCTGTCCTATATGTGGGAAAAGTAAACATAATCATTGTTTAATAGTTTATACTTAGTTATTTTACTACTTTTCCATCCTCCATCCTTTCTCAGATTTAATCTGTTGTATTGAACTTTTAAAAACAATTACATAAATAGAAAGTGGGTCTCTTGTGTTTTTTAATATTAAACACTTCTCTAAGTTTTTTTTCTATTAAAGATACAACTAGACCAAAACGAGATTATGAGGTAGATGGAAGAGATTATCATTTTGTGACTTCAAGAGAGCAAATGGAAAAAGATATCCAGGAACATAAATTCATTGAAGCTGGCCAGTATAACAATCATCTGTATGGAACAAGTGTTCAATCTGTGCGAGAAGTAGCTGAAAAGGTAAGCATCCAAGTAATCCAAGAACATAATTCCCGATGAGACATGCCTTTGACCATATGAAATCATGGTATAGAAGCTTTTACTTCATATTTATGAAAAAATATAGGATAATACAGCACAGATTGTGAATTTATTGTTAGGAATTAATTTAACTAAACATTTAATTTTAGATGGCTTAGAAAAATACACATAAGATAAAGGAAGGTAGACAAAGAAAATGAGAATAGAAATAATAACACAAATCTAGGAATGGGAGTTATTATTTTAAGGTCATTTGCTAAACATAGACTTTGTGTTCAGCCCTAGCCTTCCAGCATAATAACATAATTAAGGGGCTAAGATCAACAGTGTTACCAATAAGAATGAACAAGATGTTCAAGATAAGAAGATAAGTATAGTTGCTTCTGATACTAACATAGAAAAAATTTCTCCTCTGTCATTTAAAGACAATGTAAAAAATATTCAGAAACAACATTAACAGCAACAGATTTTCTGAAAGCCTCCTTCAGTGTAGTCTGGTGCTCTTTTAAGATTTGGTTAAAACAGTTTTATGGGAAGGCCAGAACAGTGTACAGGCAGACCCTGAGTTAGAAACATCCAACTTACATACAACTTGCACTTATAAATAGAGGCCATTATAGTTAAGTCCCTGAGTTACAAACACCTGACTGACATATGACTCAGAGGCTTTTGCAGGTAATAGAAAAATAAATGTACCAGTTTCAACTTATATACAAATTGAACTTAAGAGCAAACTTAGAGAACCTGTCTCATTCATAACCTAGAGACTGCCATGCTAAATCTCTTTGAATCTAGAAAATAAATATCTACCAATTATTTTATACCTTCAAAACATTTGATCAAAACCAATAATTTAAGAATCAGTGATGAAATACCTACAAAAACAAAGTAGTAATTCAGCATGTCAGTTTTCCATGTGAAAATGCTACTTTTTCTACCGGAAGTTTATTTAATTCTAATTAGTTTGAATTTGGGGGTGGAATGATGTCCCACACATAATGGAAAGGATTTGGAGAATGGGAAATCAGGTGTATTCTTAGTGGGATACAAATTAATAAAACTAATTTTGAAAACAGTTTTGCAATGCCTTATAAATTTGTATGCCCTATGATCAAATGAGACTTCTTAATATCTAAGAATGGATTCATATGTGAGGATCACATATAAGAATATTCATGGTATAATAGTGGAAAATTGGAATCAACAAAAAGGAATAGATAATTGTTACTTATTCACGTAGTGGGATACAGCAGCCAGAATGAACAAACTAGTATTTCCTCTAGTTAGGTGTGTTGTATCCACATTGATGAATCTCAAAAGTATAATGATGAGGCTCGGTGCCTGTGGCTCAAGTGGCTAAGGCGCCAGCCACATACACCTAAGGTGGCAGGTTCGAATCCCCAGCCCAGGCCCACCAAACAA
>NW_003852455.1:1060399-1081033 GCF_000181295.1 Otolemur garnettii | reverse complement strand
AAAAAAAAAAAAAAGTATAATGATGAATGAATCAAGTTGCGAACTATAGGTACAGTATGATACTATTTATGTAAACTTTTTAAAAATACAAAACAGCAGCCGGATGTGGTAGCTCACACTTGTAATGCTAGCACCCTAGGAGGCCAAGGCGCGTAGATTTCCCTGAGCTCAGAGGTTCGAGACCAGCATGAGCCAGAGAGAGACCCCTTCTCTACCAAAAAATAGCTGGGTGTTCTGGCAGGCCCCTGTAGTCCCAGCTACTTGGGAGGCTGAAGCAAGAGAACCACTTAAACCCATGAGTTGGAGGTTGCTGTGAACTATGACTCCACGGTACACTACTGATAGCTACAAAGTGAGACTCTGTCTCAATAAAAAATAAGAGAGAGAGAGAGAAAATTTTTAAAAAACTTCAAACTAAGAAGATTGAAAGTCAATTGAAAGCAAAATTTAAAAAAAAAAAAATCCAAAACAGCTTACATCTGTTTAGTAAACATAAAAACATACATGGAAATCATATGTTCATCCTTCAGATATACAGTAGAGCCTCTAAAAGTTGACCACCAAAAGGACTGTAACAAACTGGTCAACATACAGAGGTAATCTACATAAGGAAGTAGGCCTGCTATACTGATACATACATGTTGTGCATGTCGGTCTATGAAAATTAGGTCAGTTTAAGAAGAGGTAAATGTAGGGAGGTGGTTAGCTATGGAGGTTCTACTATATATATATAACCACTATCCAGGGGGTGCCCTTTGGGAGGAAAAGAAAAAATTGGAGTTTTAGCTTTTGGTGGGATGTTTATAGAAACCACACCTCAGCCTAACTAAAAGACACATGATATGCAAACTTTAAATCACTGATAAATAGAAAAATAAATACCAAATTCCAGCAGACTGTTTACTGTGCAAACCTTGTAGAGATTGAAAGCAGTCTGGGAAAACATGCAAGGAAAGGAAAAGAAGAAAGCAAACAGTGAGTGAGCCTCAGATTAATTGATCTACTACAAGAAAGAGAAAGTCCACCCTACATGCAAAATTATTGAAAAGGAGTCTTGCTAGCTTAGAGTAGAGAAGAGCTCTAAAAGCACACAGGGCACACAAAGGGAGGCAGCTTTGGAGGGATAACTTTGCAGGGGAGAAAAGACTAAAAAGGGATTGATGCCCTTAACACACAACTGTCAGTACAAAACAGAGAAGAAAATAATAAAGGATACAGGAGACTTAAACAACATAATCGATAGGAAATGTTACACTCTGATTATAGAGAGCGCACCTTTCCAAGCACATAAGGAAGATTTAACAAAAATAATCATGTGCTGATTTCCACAGAAAATACCAGGAGGTTCCATAAAGTAGTAACACTATAAATAACACTGATCACAGTGCAGTAAAGCTATGAATTATTAGGAAATCAAAAACAAAAAGGCCCAGTCAACTGGAGATTTTCTACCAAAAGATTGAAAAGGAAGGAATACTTCCCAAGTTACTTTATGAATCCAGCATTACCTGGATTTCAAAACTTAACACATTATCCCCCCAAAAAAGAAAACTGTCAACTAGTATCCTACATGATCATAAATGCAGAAATTCTAAACAAAATTTTAGTAAATCTAACATTATGTAAAAAAGATAACATGTCTTAACTAAGTAGTATTTATCCAATGAGTGCAAGGTAAATTTAACATTAGAAAATCAATCAATGTAATTATTACTGTATTAAGCTAAAAGAGAAAAAACCGTATGATTATTTCAGTAGTACCAAATAGCATTTGACAAAATCCAACATCCATTCTTGATTAAAAACCTCTCCACGTAGCTGGGCATTGTGGCAGGTGCGTGTAATCCCAGCTACTCGGGAGGCTGAGGCAAGAGAATTGCCTAAGCCCAGGAGTTGGAGGTTGCTGTGAGCTGTGACGCCACAGCACTCACCAAGGGCAGTAAAGTGAGACTGTGTCTCTTTAAAAAAAAAAAAAAATCTCCACAATTTTGAATAGGAAAAAAATAAAATTTCCTCAGCTTGATAAAGTATATCTATAAAAGCTGATAGCTGGCATCATACTTAATGGTAAAAGAATAAATAAATAATACAGTGACTTCTCTCTAAGAACAGAAACACATGTAGACTATCCACTCTAACCACTGTTTTCAACATGGTATTAGAGGTTCTAGCCAGTGCAATAAAACAAAAAGAAAAGGAAAGAAAAGTCATTAAGATTAGAAAAGAAATTGTCTTTATTTGCAGATGATTTGACTTATCTATGTAAAAAAAAAAATCTGATAGCATCTACAAAAAGTTACTAAACTAATGTTAAATAAATTTAACAAGGTCAGCAGCACCCAGAGCTCAGTGGGTAGGGTGCCAGCCACATATACCAGGGTTGACGGGTTCAAACGTGGCCCAGGCCTGCTAAAAAACAACAAATGACAACTGCAACAAAAAAATATCTGGGCATTGGGGCAGGCACCTATAGTCCCAGCTACTTGGGGGCTGAGGCAAGAGAATCATTTAAGCCTAAGAGTCTGAGGTTGCTGTGAGCTGTGACGCCATGGCACTCTACCCAGGGGAACAGCTTGAAACTATCTCAAAAAAAAAAAAAAAAATTAACAAAGTTGCAGAATAAAAAATCATTATATAAAAATTAACCTATCTATATGTTAGCAGTACAGTGACTAATCAGAAATTAAAAGTTTAATAAATATCATTTGCAAGTAACATCAAAAATATTAAATACTTAGAGATAAGTATGACAAAAGATACATTGATCTATACATAAAAAACTAGTGTGAAATTTTTAAAACCTAAATAAATGGAGACATACACCATGTTCATGGATTGAAAGACTTAATATGATTTAAATATCAATTCTCTTCAAATTGAGTTTTTAGGTTCAGTTCAACCAGTCAAAATCCCAGCACACCTTTTTGTAGAAATTGGCTTACCAACTCTGAAATTCATGTGAAAATGCAAAAAACTCAGAACAACCAAAGTAGTTTTAAGATGAACAAAGTTGAGACTTGATTTCAAGACTTATTATTAAACAAGAGTAATCATGATAATGCAATACGTTTGTCATGATGATAAACAAATAGATTGAAGGAACACATTGAAGAATCCTGAAATAGACCAGGCATGGTGGCTCATGCCTGTAATCCTGGCACTCTGGGAGGCCAAGCTTTATCTCAGGAGTTCAAGACCAGCCTGAGCAAGAGAAACACCCCATTTCTATAAAAAGCAGAAAAATTATCAGGGTGTAGTGGTACAGGGCTATATTCTCAGATGCTGAGATTGATGCAGGAGAATCACTTGAGTACAGGAGTTTGAGGATGCAGTAAGCTCAGATCATGCCACTGCACTATGGCTGAGTTGACAGAGTGAGACTCTGTGTGTAAAAAAAAGAGAGAGAATCCCAAAATGGACCCACATGTATATGGACACGGGTAAAAAGACAATTCACTGGAGAAAGGGATAGTCTTTAACACTACTGGAACAATTAACTAGCCACACCTCTTACTATGTAGAAAAAGTAACTCAAAATGAATCATAATTGTAAGGCCTAAAAGTGTAAACCTAGAAGAAAACATAGGAGAAAATCATCATGGTTTTGGGTTACACAAAGATTTCTTAAGACACCATACCAAAGGCATAATCCATAATAAAAAACATAAATTGAATGTTATCAAAATTAAAACTTATACTCTTGAAAAAGCACTGTTTTGTTTTTTGGGTCTTTGTAATTTTTTTTAGACAGAGTCTTGTGGTATCATAGTTCACAGCAACCTCAAACTCTTGAGCTCAAGACATCCTCTTGCCCCAGCCTCCCGAGTAGCTGGGACTGACTACAGGCACCTGCCACAGCACCCACCTATTTTTAGAGACAGGGTGTTGCTCTTGCTCAGGCTGGTCTGGAACTCCCAAGTTCACACAATCCACCCACCTTGGCCTCCCAGAGTGCTAGGATTACAGATGTGAGCCACCATACCCAGCTGAAAAAACAATGTTAAAAGAATAAAAAGATAAGCTACATACTAAGAGAAAATATTTTCAAATGATATATTTTATTTTTAAAACTTATATCCAGATTATGTAAAGAACTCTTAACAAATGACAATAAAGACAAATAGGCTCGGCACCTGTGGCTCAAGTGGCTAAGGCGCCAGCCACATACACCTAAGGTGGTGGGTTCAAATCCAGCCCAGGCCCACCAAAACAACGGATGGCTGCAACCAAAAAATAGCCAGGCGTTGTGGCAGGCACCTGTGGTCCCAGCTACTTGGGAGGCAGAGGCAGGAGACTTGCTTGAGCCCAGGAGTTGGAGGTTGCTGTGAGCTGTGATGCCACGGCACCCTACCCAGGGGGATAGCTTGAGGCTCTGTCTCAAAAAAATAAAGACAAATAACCTAATTTAAAAATGGGTAAGGGATTAAATAGCATCAAATATCAGAGAAGTCTTTGGAAAAAGAAGATATACAAAATGACATACAAGCACATGGAAGGATGTTCAATGTTATTGTTCATTCATTAGGGAAATACAAATCGAAACCACGGTGAAGTACCACTATATACCCATTAGAATGGCTAAAGTTTTTGCAACAAGGTCTCTTGCTCTGCTGCCCAGGCTAGAATGCAGTGGCACCGTCATACTTCACTATAATCTCAAACTCCAGGACTCAAGCAATCCTGTCTAAGAATCACAAGTAGCTGGGAATACTAAGTGTACCACCAAGACCACATTATTTATTTATTTACTTATTTATTCATTTATTTAGTACAGACAGGATCTCACTGTGTTGCTCAGGCTAATCTCAAACTCTTGGCCACAAGCAATCCTCTCACCTCAACCTCCTCAAACGCTAGAATTAGTAATCATCATGAGCTACATAACACCAGGCCAAAAGTGGCTAAATTTTTTAAAACTGACCACATGAAGTTTTAGAAAGACGTGGAACAAACATAACTCTCATACTATATTGGTAGGAATATAAAACAATACAACTCTGAAAAACAGTTTAACCATACACCTAACCTATGATCCACTTCTAGGTATTGCCCTAGGAAAAGAGAAAACATGTACATAAAAAAACTTACACATGAATATTCATAGCATCTCTATTTGTAATAAACAAAAACTGGAAACAACTCAAATTTCACTCAATTAGCGAATAGATAAACTCCTCTTAAACTCTTAGCCTCAAGCATCCTCCTGCCTCAGACTCACAAAGTGCTGGAAATATAGACATAAGTCACTATTCCTAGCTGTGATCATCTGTTCTTTTGTGTGTGTGTGTGTGTGATCATATATTCTTTTATGAAATGTTAGTTATGGGAGGATAGTAGTTTAACTTGGTTTTTTTTAATGCCCTTGGAAAATTGAAAATAAAATCCTTATTTTGATTATCATTTTGAGAGATTACTGGTCTGTAACATCTAGAAGTATAGGAACTAGATTTTCTTTCCTTTTAAGCATAATATTTGTTTGAAAATGGCAAATTAATTATTCATAATCATTATCATTGTCTTCATTTCCCATCTAAAATTTACTAACAGAAATGTCAAGTTTGGCTCAGCGCCTGTGGCTCAATCAGCTAAGGCACCAGCCACATACACCTAAGGTGGCGGGTTCAAATCCCCAGCCCGGGCCCGCCAAACAACAATGATGGCTGCAACCAAAAAATGGCTGGCGCTGTGGCGGACGCCGGTAGTCCCAGCTACTTGGGAGGCTGAGGCAGGAGACTCGCTTGAGTCTAGGAGTTGGAGGTTGCTGTGAGCTATGAGGCCATGGCACTCTACCCAGGGGGACAGCTTGAGGCTCCGTCTCAAAAAAAAAAAAAAAGAAAAAGAAATGACAAGTTTGCTTAAAGTGAACAAGGATCTAAACATGTCATTATCCAGAATTTGTACCTGTAGAAAATGTACCTTCAATTGGAAATACTTGGTTCATGTAGTTTTTTTCTTCATTTCTTCTATTTTAGGGCAAACACTGTATCCTTGATGTATCCGGAAATGCCATAAAGAGATTACAGATTGCACAACTTTATCCAATCTCCATTTTTATTAAACCAAAATCTATGGAAAATATCATGTAAGTATAAATGCCTAAGCATTACCCTACCTGCACCTCAGTTTCTTTATCTATAAAATGGAGCAATAACAGTACACATGTATGTATACTCACCTCAAACTGTGTTGTAAGGTTTAAATAAACACTATGAGATATTAACTATCGTCATCTTCATTAATATTATTAAAGGTAATGTTTTAGAACTTGAAGTTTTAATAGCTAGTGCTACTGGATTCGTCAGTGCAGCTCTCAAGTAACCATCAAGAAGATTAAATAATATATAACTATTACCTAAAAGAGGCAAAAAATAGAATCTAAGTAAAAATTAAGAGGAAAAAAAGAGCAAAAGAAACATAGAATGGGTGAAACAAAAATATATAGATAGTCAGATAGTATAAATGAAGCCAAATATTTCAATAAATAGACTAATGTCTATTAATATGAGTGTTTCCACTAAAAAAGATTGTGAGAATGAGTAAAGAAAAAAGCAAACAATTGTATGTTGCTTTTATAAGATATACCTTAAATATTAAACTGGAAAGGTTAAAAGTAAAAAAATAGAAAAAGAAATAGCATATGAACATAAAAAGCAAGCTGATTTTTATATTATTGTCAAACTCATAAAATTTCACTTCAATTTCAATTCAATTTCAATTCAATTTCAATTCAATTTCAAATTCATAAAAGTTCACTTCATCAGGAAGATACATTTATACATTTGTTTGCACTTAATAGCATAGTCTCAAAATATGTAAAGCACAAATTGACAGCTATTCAGAACAAAAAGGTAGTTCCAGAATCATCATGGGGGATTTTATCATATCTGTCAAGACAAAATCAAATAAAAAGCAAATGTAAAAAACCAGAAGGGATACAGGGGGGTTCCCCCTGTGATTGCATATTATTTGAGTACTATTTTGCTTATCTGTGGTGCTGGATATCAGGAAAAGTGATACAGAGACTTTTTTTTGCTCATCAGCTGTTATTAGTCTTTGTGTATTTCATGTGTAGCCCAAGAAAACTCTTCTTCCAATGTGGAAGAAAAGAAAAAAGGTTTGGCACCCCTGATAGAACTACACAGATTAAAAATATTACCTATTTGGTATATGTTAAACACTGTACTCACCATCTGCAAAATACACGTAGATTTGAAGTGCATATGAAACAACTACCGAAACTGATATGCGGGACCATAAATTTAAAATGGTTAAAAACAGGAGGGAGAGGAATGAGGGGGTCATGGTGTGTGACACACTTCTTAGAGGTGGGACACAGTTATAAAAGGGACTTTGCCTAATAAATGCAATCAGTGTAACCTAGTTCTCTGTACCCTCAATGAGACCTCAACAATTTAAAAACAAATGGTTGAAAACAAATATTTTCTGACTGTAATAAGATTGAACTGGGAACTAATAATAAAACAGATAACTAGAAAATCCATATATATATAGACTTCTGAATGAGCCAAAGAAGAAATCACAGAATAAATTAATAACATTTTGAACTAAATAATAATGAAAGTGCCAAGTAAATCAATTTGGAAGATGTCATAGTCTTGTTGAAGGAACATACACAGCTTTAAATATTAGGAAAGAATGTTGAAAATCAAATATTAGGAAAAAAGATTGAAAATCTAAGATTGTGAGAAATTTGAAAAATATCAGTCAACTAAACTCCAAAAAGGAAGAAGAGCAGACATTAATGAAATAGAAAACTAACATACAGTAGAGAAGATCATCAAAGCCAAAAGTATTTTCTGTGAAAATATAATAAACCATTTAAATGATTAAGAAAAGAAAAGATAAGAAGACATACCAATATCAGAAATGAAAAATAAGTCCTGTGTATTACAGGATGTTAAAAAATACATATATAAAATTTTTTTAATTAAAAACAATGAAAAAGAGGTTATCATTAAACATCCATAGATTTTAAGGATGTTGTGTAACCCAGTGGAAAAATGGGTGAGGGTTTTAACATGTCATAAAAGAGATCTCCAGATAGTCAGTAAACTTGTGAGATGGTGTTTAGTTAATCGTGGAAATGCAAGTTAAAGCCACAGTGTCATGTACTACCGTCCACACACCAGAGTAGTTAAAAGAAAATATCAAATGTTGGCAAGAATGCGGAACAACTAGAGCTCGTACACAACAATGTTAGGAGTGTAAATTTTCATCCCTATTGGTAAACTGTTTACAGTATCTTTTAAAGCTGAACATAAACATAACTTATGACTCAGAAGTCCTATTCTTGATACATACTAAACAAAAATGCACACGGATGATTAGCAAAGACATGTACTGGGTTTCTGACAAGTGCTATTCAAAATAGTCAAAAACTAGAAACTGGCTCTGTGCCTGTGGCTCAAGTGGCTAAGGCGCCAGCCACATACACCTAAGGTGGCGGGTTCAAATCCAGCCCGGTCCCCCCAAACAACAATGATGGTTGCAACCAAAAAATAGCCGGGCATTGTGGCGGGCACTTATAGTCCCAGCTACTTGGGAGGCTGAGGCAGGAGACTCGCTTGAGCCCAGGAGTTGGAGGTTGCTGTGAGCTGTGATGCCACGGCACTCTACCCAGGGGGATAGCTTGAGGCTCTGTCTCAAAAAAAAAAAAAACTAGAAACTGGTTTTTATGTATTCCCATAAGCAGGAGAATACAAAAATAATGAAATATTCACAGTGACACATTCTACATTAATGAAGAATGAGCACTGTCCATCTATATGTAAAAGTATGGAAGAATCTCATAAATATAATTTGAGCACAAAAACCCCAGACCTAAAAATATATATGTTCTATGATTCCAAGTTTAATCATTGCTTGTAGAGGTCAAATAGAGGCTACCCTTTAAGGGTGGTTTAGTAACTAGAGTAAGCACACATAGATTCTGAGGTACTAATGGTGATCATATTTTGATCTAAGTATGAAATCCACAGGTATGTGTACATTTGAAAATTTATAAAGCTGTCGTTTGTGCTGTATTTGAAAGTTATATTTCAAAAAATTTAAGAAGAAATAGAAAAGGCAAAAATATATAAGACCTAAGTAGTTGTGTGCTTATTAAAGAACTTGAATCCATCATTAAAAGTCTTTCCACAAATAAAACACTAAGCCAACAGGACTTTCTGAATTTACCAAAAGCTAAGTAGTAATGTCAGTCTTACACAGACTCTTCAACTAATTTATGAGCATTAATTTGATACCAAAACCTGGCAGAGACTTTACAGAAAAGGAAAACGGTAAGCCAGTCTTTTTTTTTTCTTTTTTGAGACAGAATCTCTCTCTGTCACCCTCAGTCGAGTGCCATGGCATCATATTTCCCAGCAACCTCAAACACTTGGGCTCAAATGATCCTCTTGCCTCGTTCTCCCAAATAGCTAGGACTAAAAGTGCATGCCACAAGGCCCAGCTGGATGGGTTTTTTCTATTATTAGTAGAGACAGGGTCTTGCTCTTTCTTGCTCAGGCTGGTCTTAAACTCCTGAGCTCAGGCAATCCACCACCCACTTTGGCCTCCCAGAGTGCTAGGATTACAGGCATGAGCCACCTCGCCTGGCCAATAAGCCAGTCTTAATCGAAAATAGCAGGAAAGGGTAGTAGGGAGGGGTGGATAAAGTAGGAATAGTTAATGGGTACAAAAATAGAATTAGATAGAATGAACGATATTTGATAAAACAAGAAAATGACTATAATCAACAATAAGTGAAGGTACAGTAAAATAATCAGAAGACTGGAATTGGAATGTTCTAACACAAAGAAATGTTGGCTCGGCGCCTATAGCTCAACCGGCTAAGGCGCCAGCCACGTATACCTAAGGTGGCGGGTTCGAATCCCCAGCCCGGACCCGCCAAACAACAATGACGGCTGCAACCAAAAAATAGCCGGGCGTTGTGGCGGGCGCCTGTGGTCCCAGCTACTTGGGAGGCGGAGGCAGGAGACTCGCTTGAGCCCAGGAGTTGGAGGTTGCTGTGAGCTGTAATGCCACGGCACTCTACCCAGGGGGACAGCTTGAGGCTCTGTCTCAAAAAAAAAAAAAAGAAATGTTAAATACCTGAGGTGATGGATACCTCATTATGCTGATGTGACTAATTCACATTTTATGTATGCTTATATCAAAATTTCACATGAACCCTATAAAGATATACCCATAATAATTAAAAATTTTTAAAAACAAATATAGAAGCAAGAATCCTTACCAAAATATAACCAACGTGAATCCAACAATTAATTTTCTAAGTAAGCTAAAATATAACAACCAAGTTGGATTGGAAGGCAAGAGTGCTTTAACATTTAAAAACAATTAGTGGTGGAACTGAAGGGGAGATGGCAGAGTAGGAAGCACCAGGAATCCATATCCCTACCTAGACAACAGTTGCACTGGCAGAATCTGTCTGATGCAACTATTTTAGAATTCTGAAGTCTATTGAAGGCTTACAATTTCCAGAGGAAGGTTTAATGGTAATTTTAGCTCCTAGCATGGTAGCAGCTACCCATTTCCTCACTCCTAGTCCTATAGCAGGCAGCCATTTATGCCTTCCTTGAGCAGCTTACATAGAGTGTGTGGGAGCCAGAGTGGGCAACAAGGACTCTGTCCTCCAAATGTCACTGTGCTGTGATAGCTAATTGCTGCTTCTGATCATGGAGGTACAGACACATAGTGAGCTTTTTTTGTAAACCCCACTACCATTGTTGGAAGCCCCTCCCCCTTAGGCTGAAGTAACTTTTGAAGATTTAAAGGGCCAGTGTCTTTTCTAGCCCCACCCCTTTCTCTTTTTCCCATTTTGGGAGCCAAACCAACACATTAAAGTAGGAATTTAGAAATACACCACACATACCTATGGAAAGGTAGAGGCTCATAAAATACCTGAAAAAACTCTGAAGCTTACCCCTCAGGCTGATCCTTTGTACAGAAATATCCACAACAATAAGAAGTTTTAAATAAAACAGCAAACCATGAGGAAGAGGAAGAATTTGATCTCCAGAGTTACCATATCATAAAAATCAAATGTCCAGTTTTCAGCAAAAGATCACAGGGCATGCAAAGAAGAAAATATGGCCCATTCAGAGGGAAAAAAAGGAACTGTCCTTGAAAAGACTAGATGCTAGGTCCATCATGGTAGCTCATGCGTGTAATCCCAGCACACTTGAGAGGCAGAGGCAGGTGGATTGCTTGAGCTCAAAAGTTGGAGACCAGCCTGAGCAAGAGTGAGACCCTGTCTGTAATAAAAATAGAAGAAAGGTAGCTGGGCGTTGTGGCAGGCACCTATAGTCTCAGCTACTGGGGAGGCTGAGGCAAGAGGATCACTTGAGCCCCAGACTTTGAGATTGCTATGACCTATAATGCCATGGCACTGAACCTCAGGGCAAAACTGAATGAGACTCTGTCTCAAAACAAAGAAGAAAATGTGATGATGGAAATTACTGAGTCTGAGAAACAGGAGGGGAAAAATGATAAAAGTGAGCAGAGCCTAAGATAACTACGAAATGCTATCAAACCATATTGTGGGGGTGCCAGAAGGAGAAAGGGGCAGCCAAGAGATTATTTGAGGAAATAATAGCCCAAAACTTCCCAAATTTGATGAAAGACATGAATATAAACACCCAAGCAGGTTAAATTCAGAGACTCTCACTGAGGCACTCTCTAATCAAAGTGTCAGAAGACAGAGAATCTTGAAAGCAGTAAAAGAGAAGCAACTCAGCACATACATGGGATTTCCCAGTAAGATTATCCGCAGATTTATTTTTTTTAGACAGAGTCTCTGTCACCCTAGTTAGAGTGCGGAGACATCATAGCTCACAGCAACCTCAAACTCCTAGACTCAAGAGATCCTCTGTTTCAGCCTCCCAAGTAGCTGGGACTACAGACATGTACCATGCTCAGCTAGTTTTTCTATTTTTAGTAGACTGTTCTGTAACTCCTGAGGTCAAGCAATCCACCCACCTCAGCCTCCTAGAATGCTAAGATTATAAGCATGAGCCATTGTGCCAGCCAGAGTACAAACAATTAGGTTACATTGTTCAGATGTTAAGTAAAGTCCAAGTTGTAGTTGAGTCCTTCACCCAGAAGTGTGCTATATACCGCTACATTGTGCCTGTTAGGTGGTTGCACACCAAACCCCCTTTCATTTTCTCCCCTCCTTCCCACTCTCCTCTAGTTGAATCAACAGATTTTTCATCAGAAACTTAAGTGGCCAGAAGGCAATGGTTGATGTGTTCAAATGCTGGAGGGGTCGGGGGTGAGGGGGAGCTGTCAACCAAGAATCCTATATCTAGCAAAAATTTCCTACTCAAATGAGGGGAAAATTAAGACATTCCTAAGTAAACAAAAGCTGAGGGACTTCATTACCACTAGACTTACCCTATAAGAAATGCTGAAGGGAATCTTGTAGGGCTAGATGAAAGAACACTAGACAGAAACTCTACTAAATATCAAAGCAGACATCATACTTAATGGCAAAATATTTGGGGACCAAACTTCTATATACCCATCATACAGCTGCAACCATAATTATCATCTGTGACCAATTTGTTTCCTCTATTCCACCCACCTCATTACCCCTTCACTCCAGATTATTTTTAAACAAATCCGAGACACTATATCATTTTATCCATTTATTTCAGTGTATATTTGGAAGACACTTTAGTTCTTTTTTTAATTTCAGATTATTATGAAGGTACAAACATTTAAGTTACTTGTTTGCATTTGTCAGGCAAAGTCCAAGTTATAGTTGAGCCCCTCACTATAGGATACAAGTACACCCTTAGTGTATTTGTGCCCTTACATTGTGCCCATTAAGTGAGAGGGAAGATAATTACCCCTTTTTTTTTCTCTGAGACAGAGTCTCACTTGGTTACCCTCAGTAGAGTGCTGCGGCATCACAGCTCATAGCAACCTTAAACTCTTGGGCTTAAGCAATTCTCTTGCCTCAATCTCCCAGGTAGCTGGAACTACAGGCACCCACCACAACACCTGGCTATTTTTAGAGATGGGCGGAGGTGGGGGTGGTCTCAGTCTGTCTCAGGCTGGTCTCAAACTCATGAACTCAGGCAGTCTACCCACCTCAGAGTGCTAGGATTATAGGCATGAGCTACCATGCCTAGCTGATAATTAATTCTTTATCAGAAAAATCACCATTGCAATTGTCATACTTAAAATAATTAACTATAATTTTTTTATATAATCAGTTCCAGTTTTCCTGGTTGTTTCAGAAGTTTTATTTGGTTTTAATTTATTTTTGTTTGTCATAATCAAATTTCAAACAAGACCTCTGTTTATGGAAGTTGATTAGCTTTTTTAGGTTCTTCTTCCACATCTCCACCCACTAGTGTATTTATTTGTTGAAGAAACCAGGTAATTTCTTCTGCAGAATTTTGCCCACTTGCATTCTCATGGTGTTATTTAATATGTTCATTGTCTTCCTTGTTTTCCGTAAGCTAACAGATAAATCTATAAGTCATTTTAATATGAAATTTTCATCAAAGTCAAAACTGTCATAGATTAATGCTCAGTGTTTTTTGTTTGTTTTGTTTTTTTGGCTGCTTTGAGTCAGTACAGAGTATGTTGAAACCCTTCTGTCTATCCCAACACAAAGCAACGTATTCAGTAACCGGAGCTTGTTTTTAATGACATTCATAATTTTAGCAGAGCGCAACTTCTCTCCTTTGTTATCTTTTTTCAAAAAAGTATTATAATGTGGTAATTACTGATTTCTAAATTTATTTACATAGGGAAATGAATAAGCGTCTAACAGAAGAACAAGCCAGAAAAACGTTTGAGAGGGCCATGAAACTGGAACAAGAGTTTACTGAACATTTCACAGGTTGGAACCATGTGTGACAGTGGTCTTTATGATAGAATTTTGTTTTCAGTCTACATGAACTGACCCATTCAAATGAATTCTGAACTATGCCCCATCTACCAATACTAACTAGTACTGTCATTATCAGAATTAACTCTTAAGATCTGTGGGTTTTTCCTTTGAGAAATTCATCTAGCATAGGCAGTGATGCTGAAGAATATTGAAATTTAGTTCTTCTTGAGTTACTGATTAGAATAGCCTGTGGCTCAGTGGGTAGGGCGCCAGCCCCATATACTGAGGGTGGCAAGTTCTAACCCAGCCCCTGCCAAACTGCAACAAAAAATAGCCAGGCATTGTGGTGGGCGCCTGTAGTCCCAGCTACTCGGGAGGCTGAGGCAAGAGAATCACCTAAGCCTAGGAGTTGGAGGTTGCTGTGAGCTGTGACGTTACAGCACTCTTCCAAGGGCGATAAAGTGAGACTCTGTCTCCAAAAAAAAAAAAAAAAAAGGAATAGCATCTATAAGAATAAAATAATTCCTACTTGACCAGAAGGAAAATAGATTTTGATTTGGTTTCTTCTATGAAATTACATTTTTCTCTTATCCTTTATAAATGTTGATGCATTTTTTCCAGCTATGTTGAGTTATAATTAACAAAATCTATATATTTATTCAAGGTGTATAGTATGATTTGATATATTCATGTATTGTGAATTATCAGGATCAAATCAACACATTTATTACCACATATAGTTACCATTTTAGTGTATGTGGTGAGGAACTTATGACCTACTCTTTTTATTAACTGTTGTAACCATGCTATACATTAGATTTCCAGAACTTACTCATAACAAAAAGTTTATACCCTTGAACCAACATCTCCCCATTTCTCCTACCCCACAATTTTTGAAAACCACCATTATACTCTCCGCTTCTAGGAGTTCAACATTTTTAGATTTCACATATAAGTGAAATACAGTGTTTGCTTCTTTGCGTCTGGCTTCTTTCACTCAGAATATTGGCCCCTGCATTCACCCATGTTGTCACAGATGACAGGATTTCCTTTTTGGTTATGGCTGGATAATATTCTAGTGTGTATATATGCCATATTTTTTTTTATCCATTTATCTGTTGCCAGATTTTTTTCACATCTTGGTTATTGTGAATTATGCTGCAGTGAACATAGGAGTGCAAATATCTATTCTGCATACCACTTTCATTTCCTTTGGATATAAACACAGTAGTAGGGTTGCATGATCATATGGAATTCTATCTTTAATTTTTTGAGAAACTTTCATGCTGTTTTACACAATGCATTAATTTCCATTCCCACCAGTAATGTACAAAGGTTCCCTTTTCCCCATACCATTCATTTTCAATCCTTGTTATCCTTGTTTTTTTGATAATAGCCAACCAAACAGTTGTAAAGTAATGCCTCGTTGTGGTTTTGATTTGTATTTCCCTGATGATTAGTGAGACTGGACACTTTTTCATACATCTGCTGGTCATTTGTATGTCTTCTTTGAGAAAATGTCTATTCAGGTCCTTGACCAGTTTTTTAAATGGATTATTCAATGTTTTCCTATTAAAATTGTATGAGCTTCTATATTTTGAATATTAACCCTTTATCAGTTATATGTTTTACAAAAACTTTTTCCCTGTGTAAATAAGTTGCCTTTTCATTTTATTGATTGTTTCTTTTGCTGTGCAGAAGACCTATCAATTGATATAATAGTCCCATTTGATTGTTTTTTATTGCCTATTATTTTTGGTGTTATATCCAAAACATCATAGCCAAACCAATGTCAAGGAGCTTTCCCCCGCCATTTTCCTCTAGGAGTTTCACGGCTTCAGTTTTATATTGAAGTCTTTAATCTGTTTCAAAATATTTTTTATATTTTGATGTAAAATAAGGGTCCAATTTCTTTTTTTTGCATGTGGGTATTTAAAACACTGGCCTTTCCCCCATTGTATATTCTTAGCCCCTTGTCAAAGATTAAACATTAGTTATTGACTTACTTTAAAATGTTTTAAAAGAGAAAGTGGAGGGCAATTTCTAATAATATTATCTTTTTCAATTTGTCCTTTAAATTATTCCTGAGATATCTTTGGACAGAGTTTTGCTGTTCATTTATTTAAAATGATGATTGGGCTTTATTTAGCATTATACTGAGTACAATAAGTGTCATCACATTGTAAGCCACATGTTTTTTCTTTTAATAATTACAGACCTATAGAGAAGTCACAAGAATAATACAGGAGGTCTTATATACTTTTCCTTCATATTTGTCAAATGTTAACATTTTACCACATTTTTAATTGTTTACCAAAACATTTGAGAGTAAGTTGCATGTAGATACCCCTTTCTAAATATTTCAATGTGTATTTCCCCCAAAACAAGGACAATCCCTTATATAATCATAATATTGTTATCAAAATTTTAGTCTATTTTTTGTTCTGTTTTGTTATTTAGGGGGGTTATTTTGTTTTAATTTTTGAGATAGAGTCTCAGTTTGTCATCCTCAGTAGAGTGCTGTAGCATCATAGCTCACAGCAACCTCAAACTCTTGAGCTCAAGATATCCTTTTGCCTCAGCCTCCCAACTAACTGGGACTACAGGTGCCCACTGCAATGCCTGGCTATTTTTAGAGATGGGGTCTGGCTGTAGCTCAGGCAATCCACCTACCTCCGCCTCCCAGAATGCTAAGGATTACAGGTGTGAACCACCATGCCTAGCCCTCTGTAGTCTACTTTAATCTGAAACAGTTCCTCAGTCTTTGTTATTCATGACCTTGACAGTTTTTAAGAGTGAAAGCCAGTTCTTTTGTAGAATATTCCTCCCTCGATTTGGATTTGTCTGACATTTTTCTCATAATTAGATTTAGATTATGTATTTGGGGCAGGAATATTAATGAAGTAATAATGTATCCTCTGCCTAGAAGGAGGCATAAGATGTCTATTTGTATCATTACTTGTGATGTTAGTTTTAACTCGTAATTAAGGTGTCTTCAGTCTTAGGCTTTCCAAGTTCTTTATTCCATTTATTAAATTTTACAGAGTAAGCAAAATGTTTATGTTTTACAAGCCAACTCCCAAGTAACTTTTTCTTCCTAAAATAAGTCATTGTAGGGTGGCGCCTGTAGCTCAGTGAGTAGGGCACCAGCCCCATACACCCAGGGTGGCGGGTTCAAACCCAGCCCCAGCCAAACTGCAACAAAAAATAGCCAGGCATCGTGCAGGCACCTGTAATCCCAGCTACTTGGGAGGCTGAGGCAAGAGAATTACCTAAAATGCAAGAGCTGGAGGTTGCTGTGAGCTGTGGTAGCTACCCTATCAAGGGCAACAAAGTCTGTCTCTAGAAAAAATAAAGAAATAAAAATAAATCATTGTAGGCTGTTGTCAACCTAAACGATGAAATACCATAGGATTATGCCGTATGCTGTTGGAGTGCAATCCAGGTGCCAAACTGATGAACCACATGTTTTGTCAAATAAACTGTGTCATCAAGAACATTAAGCCATAGCTAAATTTAGCTCAAAATGTGAACTCTTACAAAACTAATACTAGTGAAAATTATGTTATTTAAAAATTTGGGTTATTTAAGCATTCTTAGCTACATAAGTTGTAAGCCCACTTAAAAAGGAGTAGGGCGCCAGCACCATATACCAGAGGTGGCAGGTTCAAGTCCAGGCCTGGCAAAACTGGAAGAAAAAAAAAAGTGGTTTTATACAGAACAAAAATCCTTCTTATATATGTGTAATCTCGATCATCAAATACACAATTTTATTAAAAATCTCCAGATGACATTTTATGCTAGGTTTTTGAGACCATGGAAATCATACCTATAATGCTTTTCCAGAATCACTGGCATCTTTTTTGTGGTTTAATAAAGACTTATTAATTTACAATTCTGAATTAGTTCATTTATACATAAACATTTACTGTTCTTTTAAAGTTAATATGCTTAATATCGTCTGACAAGGCTTTGTTTTGAAAACTAGTGCTTATTTCTTACTAGTTCAGAGACTTCAGCTATCCCCAAAGAATAGTTGTTAGTAATTGTTACTTGTTTTTTATTCATACATTATTTCAGGCTGGAAATAAACTAACCTAATATCAATTTGAATTATCTCTAACCACTAACAATTCAGATTACGTATTTCAGTTCAACTACACCCCAGTACCTGACGTACTAGCATACTGAACAAAGTAATATCAATCTATAATCAACTCTTTTCCTCCAAGAGCCTACTGCCCACACACACCCCCCAAAAAAACCACAGACATGCTTGCTTTCTATGGTACTATACCTATCCTCCTTTTTTTCTGTATTCATTTATGGAGCAAAAAGGAAAGTTAAGGAAATACGTAATTTGTTTTAAAAGAATAAATAAACAATAAAATAAACAATAAAATAAAAAGAATAAATAAAACAATAAACGAAAGAAAAAATCACCAACCACCCTTTTTCTTTGTCTGTCTGGCCCAGGATAGGGTTTAATGGTGTCATAACTAACTGCAACCTCAAACTCCTCGGCTCAAGCACTCTTGTTATTCAGCCTCCTATGTAGCTGGGAGTATAGGCATACACCACCATACCTGGCTAATTTTTTTAGTTTTTATAGAGATAGGGTCTTGCTGTTGTCCAGGCTGGTCTCAAAACTCCTGGGCTTAAGTGATCCTCCCGCCTCAGCCTCCTAGCATGCTAGGATTATAAACATGACCCACCATGCCTGGCTACCAAATACCATTTTTTGACCATTTTTTTTAAATGTTTCATATTATACAAATAGGAAAATTAATGAAATGAGCAATTTGTCCTAAGTAAATAATACATGAAGGATAACTCTTCTTGGAGGAGTAACTGTTTCTAAGAGTTAGCTTCTACTGTTTCACCAGTAATTATAAAGGCAAAGATAGATCACTAATGGAGGTTTCTGGTTTTGTTTCTGTCATTACAGCTATTGTACAGGGAGATACGCTGGAAGACATTTACAACCAAGTGAAGCAGATCATAGAAGAACAATCTGGTCCTTACATCTGGGTTCCAGCAAAAGAAAAGTTATGAAAATTAATGTTTCTCTGTTGTTCTTTTCCACAATCTCCTTTTGACACTTGTTTGCCCTTTCCTCTGGAGTCTGTCTTCACTACGCCTTTTATGTTGAAACATATCCCATGCATCATGGTCTACAGTTGCACTTATTTTTGATATCTGGTGTCTCCAAGTTGCATCATATGTATTATTTTATGTCACTATTGATTTGTGGCCATTTTTCTGAACTAAAAATGGAATGGCCTGACCAGCTATTAAGGGTTTGGGGAGACGCAGAATTTGTGGTAAAATTCCTTAATGTTTAAGGGAAAGTAACTTTAAGAGATTTTCAGAAAAGCTTTATATGCATTTTTTTTCAAATTTCAATACATATGAAAAAGTGGTTTTAATCAGTGATTTAGTAGACTTTGAGTACTTATGCACGTTTAACTTTAATAGCATGGTTTGGCCAATATATTAGCTCTCAAGTCCTTTTCTCAATTGACTTCTGTTATCAAAGCAATTATTTCATGATAGACAATTAAGGAAATGTTTTTTTTTTTAATTTCAAAATTAATGTCTGAGTTAACTTTCATAGTTTCACAAGGGATATTCATTTTTCATAAGAGGTCTTAAAGTCTTTTATTGTTTGTTTGCAGGGGGATTCCCAATACATTTGCTAGGAATAACAATGTTCAAATGTTTTTAATCTATTTGGTGACACTATTTATAGTGTCTTACAAAAGTTTCATACATGATGATCATCACATTATCTGAATTGAGGCCATGTTTAGGTGCTAAGGGAGCTCACCTTTTACTCAAAAGGTTGAGAAAACTCCATAGATGTGAATACAGACAAAAACAGACATTAGAGTGGTAATATAGTAATCATTATGGCAATGGAAAAGGAGTCCAATTCGTAGCCTAAAACTTTAAATGTATTCTTAGGGGTCAGATTTTAATGAATATTTTACCCACAATAACTGCCTATTTTGTTATAATAAAATATATATATATATATATATATATAAACTTTCTTTAACTAAACTCTGTAACTATGGGAATTATTTTCTTTACATAGTTGCACACACAAACATATATATATATTTAAAATATATTTTTTTCTTTTGCCACCTACTCCTAACTTTTTGTTTGGTTTTTAAATTAAATATTAATTGAATAGACTTATCTTCCTTAATCATGTGAACTGAAAATGGGGATATGGTGGTTGTGAGGAGAAGCATTTAGGGAAATTAGATTATAAGCAAAAGTATGAGCATATTCTCCTCTTTTCTACAGAAGTTTTCAAATGGTTCCTGGGGGTTTTTGTCATTGCTGTTCTTGTCATCAGGTTTGAGTTTGGTCTTCTACCTTTCCGTCTAGTTCTCCTTTTATTAATAGGAAAACAGGCAAAGGCCCCATGTATGTGTGTCTTTTTCCCTCAGACACCTTTCATCCACTGCCCTGCACTAGGATTGTACAAATCTTCCTGTTGAGCAATTTTAAGAAAGTTTAGTGAAAGGTAGAAATTACTTCCGAAATCAGTTTCTCTGGTTCTTTATATTAATAATACCATTTGGCTTCCCATTGGTCCTTGGAGTTGTTTATTAAATTTTTGTTTTTGACAACCTCCTCATAATAGTTTCTTTAAAAAATGAGTACTGGTTTGTAAAGAATTATCAACATTATCCATTCCATTTATGAAGAAGAGGAGAACAGCTAATAAACTTTATTGTAAAATT
>NW_003852455.1:1057729-1060199 GCF_000181295.1 Otolemur garnettii | reverse complement strand
GCTGCCGCTGCCTGTCCTGCTTAGCAACCTACTCGTCCTGGAGCCCGCAGTCCAGCTCTCCAACAATCTGAGGGACAGTGAACTGGTCCCCTCTTTAAAAAGTTTGAGGACCCCTTTGTATTAAATATACATATATACACACACTATACCTGTTACTAAACAAAAGCATACTAGAAGAAAGTTGTAAACTCTTTAAGAGCTTCAGAAATGACCTACAGCAAGACCCCAGCATAAACCATTTTAGTCTTTGCTAAATAGTCACATGTTGCAAAATATCAGGAGGTTATAAAATAATGCTATTTGTGTGTGAAAATCTATATGACATTGCTTTCTGGATGTCCTTGTTAAGTGATTTTTTTTGGTAAAACCTTTTGTGCAGTTTTCTAAATTGTATGGAATTATTAATAATGAAATTAATAATTGCTGAATTCTGTGCAATAGTTTTTTTAGTATATTACCATTTAATTTTTTTGAATGTGTGCTTTTAAGGCTTAAGTGAAAGCCCAAGATGCCTTAGCTAATAAGTTGCAATACTTAGAATTCAGAACCAAGTCTCTCTGCCCTAAATCTATATTGTTTCCAACATACTATGCTACCTCCAGTATACTATGCTATTCTGTAAAGCACTATGACTTAAATTGTCATTTTAGCACCCCTTTACAAAGATGGAAAAGAGACTTAGATGAAAACCCTTGCCCAGAGCCATACAATTAGTAAGGACAGACCCATAAAACAAGTCACTCCCATCACAACTGAGATTATTTCTGGGAAACAAGTCAGCCTAGCCCTGTCACAGTGACCTGCAAAGAAAGAACCTCTTCAGAACCAAAATTGAAACAGTATTAATTAGAAAAAAGTCCATTGTTTTAAACACAGGGAATAATACATAGTTTCAGATGATTTATTAAAATAATTCCCTATTTTTGATATGCCTCTTAATATCCTTAAGTTGACAAAAAGAAAAATGCCTCTTCGTGTGGCTACACGTTTCTGGTTGTTTTTCTTTTTTTTGAGACAGAGCCTCAAGCTGTCGCCCTGGGCAGAGTGCCGTGGCATTACAGCTCACAGCAGCCTCCAACTCCTGGGCTCAAGCGAGTCTCCCGCCTCCGCCTCCCAAGTAGCTGGGACCACAGGTGCCCACCACAACGCCCGGCTATTTTTTGGTTGCAGCCGTCTTTGTTGTTTGGCGGGTCCGAGCTGGGGATTGGAACCCGCCACCTTAGGTGTACATGGCTGGTGCCTTAGCCGGTTGAGCTATAGGCGCCAAGCCCCTCGTTGTTTTTCTATTATAAAACTGCCTAGGATTCTTCAATAAATTACAAAAGCAAACTTGTAGAGCTCATTTCTGCACAATACAATCTGGTTAACAAATACCTCCTAAACGCTGCATAGTATTAAACTGAAGATGACAATTCAGGGGCTTTACAAATAAGGAAAATTTGTTTTCTAAAGTATTAAAAGGAATATAAATCTCAACACAATAACTGAGAAAATTACATAAAGGCTATGTTAACCAGTTGGATGAAAGTATTTCAAATTTTATACAGCAACAGCACTCTGTACCTCATGCTAGCATTAATGTACACAGATACGATTTAATTTTAAAAAATAATAATAAAGTATTAAAAGTTACTTTCCAAGATTCTCTGCTTCGAAACCTCTTAATTTACATGTGGTGAAATCCCCATGTCTTAACCAGTTACACTGCAAATTAGAAACAGAGTCAGAATCTTAACTCCTGGCTCCTACAAGATAGCTTTCCTACCATACCAGTTCCTTTTTTTCCCACACTATGAGCTGAATTTAGTGGACTGTTCAGTCCCTGGAGGTTTGATATCAGTAAATTTATAACATTTCATTGAGGAATTAGCATTTTGAAGAGGGGAAAATATGGGTGTCACTTTTCTGACCCAATTTTAGATCATCTGGTGTGTTAGTCCAATATTTAAGATTCTGTTTGTCTCCCTCCACAGTTCCACAGTATAGCTCTCACTGACTTTGACAACAGTGTACTCTTCCTGTGAAAAATGAGAGCTGGATTTGAGTGCCGCTCTGCCACTTACTGGTTATGTAACTAATCTGGGGCAAGTAGTGTCATTCCTTTCACTGTTTACTTATCTCTAAAATGGAGATATTTTAAGGATTAATAAGATTACAGATAAGGGGACTAGCACATAATACATCCTAAAAGCTAATTCCCTTTTTCTTTGGACTCAGAAGGCTGAAATTGTTCATCTCCCCTTGTGCAAATTAACCTGACCATAATGTTGCCATATTTGAAATGGGATTTGAAAAACTACCTTGCAGATTGATTATAGGATTAAATAGTGTATTAAAAAATATCAATTATTGGCTCGGTGCCTATAGCTCAACTGGCTAAGGCACCAGCCACGTACACCTAAGGTGGCGGGTTTGAATCCCCAGCCCGGACCCGCCAAACAACAATGACGGCTGCAACCAAAAAATAGCC
>NW_003852455.1:1036973-1057627 GCF_000181295.1 Otolemur garnettii | reverse complement strand
AAAAAAAAAAAAAAATCAATTATTTTATCTGATACTTGATAGTACATGTTCTTCCCCTTACTCTTTGGGCATGTTGACGGTTGGTAGCAGAAGACTAAAAGAAGAATATTGTCCACCGTTTTTCATTACCAATAAGGAAATTTCCTTGACAGACTTCAGTGAAGAAATTATTTGCATTACAATTTCTAATCATATTTGCAAATCTCTTCTAAGGACCCTCTATTTTTTGTCAGATGCTATGCATTGTGGCCCACTCTAGCTCAATCTCAGACATGGAACTGAAAAACATCAAGGTTTTATGAACCATGTTCATCTCTGGACAGTTCTAGACCCAGCAGTCCCTAGCTATTCTCCAGAACATTAATTACTAAGAATCTAGAAATAAGTGTGAAAAATAATACTTGGTGGGGCTCACACCTGAAATTCCAACCTTTGGAAGGCCAAGAGGCAAGATGATTGCTTGAGGCCATGAGTTTGACACCAACCTGAGTGAGAGCAAGACCCCATCCCTACAAAAAATAGGGGAAAATAGCTGGGTGTGGTAGTATGTGCCTACCGTCCCAGCTTTTGGGAGGCTGAGACAGGAGGATCACTTCAGCCAGGGAATTGGAGGCTATAGTAAGCCCTGACTGCACCACTGCACTCCAGTCTGCATGATAGGTAAGGCACCTGTGGCTCAGTGGGTAAGGCACCAGCCCCATATATCAAGGGTGGCAGGTTCAAACCCAGCCCTGGCCAAACTGGAAAAAAAGGAGCTGGGCGTTGTGGCAGGCGCCTTTAGTCCCAGCCACTCGGGGGAACTAAGAGAATCGTCTAAGCCCAGGAGTCGGAGGTTGCTCTGAGCTGTGTGAGGCCACGGCACTCTGCTGAGTGTGATAAAGTGAGACTCTGTCTCTACAAAAAAAAAAAAAAAAAAAAGGAAAAGAAAGAAAATACTTAAATCACCCAGATAAAATGATTTTCTTTCATTAACATAGACTAAGAATAGAATAGTTACTACTTACTCATTGACTTAGAACTACCATCAATTTCTCCATTCCACACCCAAATATGGTTACTTAAAAGCTGGCAAAAAACTCCTAGTCTTCTAAACCAGCAGTGTGGCAGTGTGTACAGAATTGATGGTCAGGTAACTTGATATTATTGTTTGAGACTTTGGGACCAGATACTAAACCTGGCCAGGAAGAGTTTCACACTATAATTTTCCCCAGTCTGTCACCTATAGTAGTAATAACCAGATGAGGAAGACTTAGTGGAAGGATACCAGAGAATGGTGAAGGCTGGTATTCTCTCCCATTATGCTTTTTTTAATATTTAAGCATACCATACATATGCAAACTATAAATATACGTAAGTGTTCATATACCTCAATAAGTTTTGGCTCAGCGCCTGTGGCTCAAGTGGCTAAGGCGCCAGCCACATACACCTAAGGTGGTGAGTTCGAATCCAGCCCAGGTCCACCAAACAACAATGACGGCTGCAACCAAAAAAATAGCCGGGCATTGTGGCCAGTGCCTGTGGTCCCAACTACTTGGGAGGCTGAGGCAGGAGACTTGCTTGAGCCCAGGAGTTGGAGGTTGCTGTGAGCTGTGATGCCACGGCACTCTACCCAGGGGGACAGCTTAAGGCTCCATCTCTAAAAAATAAATAAGTTTTTACAAACCAACATTATATAACCATCATGAAGCTCAAAAAGTAGGGTATGACCAGCATCCCAGGGGACTTACTCAGCTTCCTCTCGGTCACCACTCCTACCCCAAGGGAAGCCTGTAGCATTGCTCTGTGTGTGTGTGTATGGTCTATAATAAAATTCAACTCTCGTTGATGTATGGTTCTGAGTTTTGACCCATGCATAGAATAATATAACAATCCCCACAATCAAGAATACAGAACAGTGCTCACTTCAACAGCACATACACTAAAACTGGAACGATACAGAGAAGATTAGCATGGTCCTTGCACAAGGATGACACGCAAATTTGTGTCATCCATATTTTTTGTTTCAAATAGCTAAGTTACTTGATTAAAACAATGTTTAATATTAAAAATAAAAAAAGAGCACAGAACAAACAGTTCATCATCCAAAAACATTATCTGATGCCTGCCCCTTTGTAGTCAATTTCTCTTCCCACCCCCAACCTACTGATAATCACTATTCTTAGTGCCTACAGTTTTATTTTTCCCAGAGTGTCATATAAATGGACTCATATGTAGCATTTGGGATCTGGCTTCTTAGTAAAATGCATCATCAGAGATTCATCCATGTTATTGCCAGTATCAGTAGTATGTTTTCATTGCTGAGTTGTAGTCCATTTTGTAGACGTATGAAAGTTAAATTATCCATTGACTGATTGAAGGACTTTTCAATTATTTCATTTTTCCCCCTATAGCTGCATATTTCCCACCCTAGAGCTGCAGGGAAAAGGAGCAGCAAGCTGAAATGGGTTTCTGATGCTGAAAGCCATGTCAGGCCTGGCCCCACCCCACCTCACCTCCATTGATGCTGTGAGCATCTGTCAGTGTGACATGATGCAAATTAATAACACCTACTCAGTCAATTTGCATCAAACTGAGGGACCCACTGGCATTTATTGAAATCTCAGCCTCAGGCATGAGAAAATACTGCACAGTGGAAAGCTTCAAAGAGAGAGTAAAGGGTAGAAAATAAGTAGTTTATCTTTAGCTGTATGATTGAACTCTTTTTATTTTTGAGACAGAGTCTCACTGTCCCCCTCAGTAGCATGCCATAGGATCAACTCTTGGGCTTAAGCAATTCTCTTGCCTCAGCCTCCTGAGTAGCTGGGACTACAGGCACCTGGCTATTTTTTGTTGCAGTTGCCACTGCTGTTTTAGCTGGCCAGGGCCGGGTTTGAACCCGCCACCCGCGGTATATAGGGCCACCACCACCCAGCATGATTGAACTCTTAACATATCCTGTTTACTGTACTTGTCTTGTCTTAATCTTATCATTGTTAATATATGACTTAGGGTTGGGACAGTGTGCTGTGTCTAGTGAGTATTGTTTTCAGTAATCATGGCCAGCAGTGATGACTGACTTTTTTCCAGATCACTCTGTCCCTAGTGCTTTTAACCCTATGCTCTGTCCTACAAGCATCCACATATTTAGGCAGTTGCTCAGGAGCATGTCATCCTAAAACTTTAAATGCAAAATAGATCCCAAGAGCTTATCTAGAGAAGGAGTTTGTGCCTAAAGTAGGAGGACTACACGAATGAGCACATTTAGAATTTCAAACCCTCAGGAATAACACTTTCATGTTCCAATAGCTGAGTATGGCAATAACTGGTGCCAGATTGTCATTGTTGGTGTCCTAAACAAAACAAATGTAGTCTATTTAGGACAGTAGTAAATGAGAAGAAAATAGTCTGAGCAACAAACTAAAAACCTATTTGTTAAACAAAGGCTTATCTAATAGCCTTCTTACAATTTAGAAAACAGTATATAGGCTCGGCGCCTATGGCTCAAGCGGCTAGGGCGCCGGCCACATACACCTAAGGTGGCGGGTTCGAATCCAGCCTGGGCCCGCCAAACAACAATGACAGCTGCAACCAAAAAAAAAAAAAGAAAAAGAAAAAGAAAACAGTATATAGAGACAAAACCCTGATCTAAGAAAATCTTGTTTGTTGAATTCCAGACAAAGGATTATAGTTTGTTTTTGAAAATTATTAACTATTTTCTTTTTCTTTTTCTTTTTCTTTTGAGACAGAGCCTCAAGCTGTCACCCTGTGTAGAGTGCTGTTACATCATAGCTCACAGCATCCTCCAACTCCTGGGCTCAAGCAAGTCTCTTGTCTCAGCCTCCCTAGTAGCTGGGACCACAGGTGCCCACCACAATGCCCGGCTATTTTTTGGTTGCAGCCATCATTGTTGTTTGGCAGGCCCAGGCTGGATTTGAACCCGCCACCTTAAGTGTATGTGGCTGGCGCCTTAGCCACTTGAGCCACAGGCACCGAGCCAACTATTTTCTTAAGTGGTAACCACTCTGCATTTTAGTTTAGTTTTAGAGACAGTCTTGCTATGTTGCCCAGGTTGGGGTGCCATGGCTATTCACAGGTGCAATCATAGCTTATGATAGCCTTGAACTCCTAGGCTCAAGTGATCCTCCCCAGCCTTCTGAGTAGCTGGGGACTGCAGATGTGTACTACTACCCTTAGTCTTCTGTGCATCTTAATTATTATATGATGTGATTTATAGAAATGTAATTCTAGTGCAGTGCACGTAAGGAATTCTTCATTAGAGGTGGCTCCACTGGTTGGTATTATACTTGCCCTTTCCTGCATATAAACCGCACCAGTGACCTTATCAGTCTTTCTCCATTTTTATCACAGTATGACTTTACTGTTTAAAAAAAAAACAAAACTTAGAGGTGGCGCCTGTGGCTCAAAGGAGTAGGGCGCCAGCCCCATATGCTGGAGGTGGTGGATTCAAACTCAGACCTGGCCCAAACCTGCAAAAAAAAAAAACTTAGGTGTCCCTCCAGACTAAAACTTAGGAAATACTGGTATTTACCCAAAGTAGTAATAAACTACTCCTCTTAAGCATATATCTGTCCCTCTTTCTTCCTATCTACCGTTAAGGACCAATTTCATTTGGACAATTTTTATAATATAATAACCATTTTAACTACAAAGAAGTCAGTACACAAAACAATTAGCCTGTGAAACTTCCTAATAAACCAATCAATAATATGATGAATTTTCTGTTAGGAAAAAAGGACTAGGAATGATATAATCTTTATTCTTTAGGATGTCTAAAATTAGGTTCATTTACCTCACAGATGGGATAGCTAAAGACAAGGCGAAGTGTATGAAAGTCCCATATGTTCCACACTATGAGCCTCTACAAAAAGGTTTTCTAAATCTTGTGTCATTTGATCAAAAATATCTACTTCCCTAGTGGTATTTAAGATTAGAAAAGACATCCTTTGAAAATAGATTCCTTTCTCTGAAAGTTCAGGGCTTGGCTTAGATCTCGTTTATCTGATATACTTTACTAGGCAAAGAGCTTTACTAACCTTTTAACTGTTTCTGCCTGTGGCTAATAATGCCTGTCAGTCACCTAACTTTAACCTTAGTGCTTTTGACATTTCTCGAACCTAAAAATCCGGTCACTGAATACCATTAATTCTTTCTGAACGTTGTATTTTTCTTACTCTCATTCTCACTGTCATCACTCTTTTCAGATCTTTACTCTTCCTCAAAGGCCTAGATTACCCCAGTGGCCCCTTAATCATCTCCCACCCTCTAATCTGCTCCCTTGCTGAACCAGCCATCCACCAGATGACTTTCCCTAAAGTGCAGCTTGGATTGTGCCTCCCCTCTCCTCAATGACTTTCATGTATCCAAAATCCAAACTAATTTACTTGTAAAAGTATATAGCTCATGAAACCCAGTGTGTAGTCAATCAATAAGTCAGCCGCCACCACTAGCCTCCCCTGCCCTACCTCTTACCTATACACCCTCTGCAGAGCTTGAGAGCTTGTCTCATAGGTGTTGTATTTGTCATGCAAACTGTTACCACCTCCCAAGTGTGCTGTGTCCTCCCCACCCAAGTTTCTTTATCAAATCTATAATTTCTTCTAAATCTGTCCTTCTGCAGAAGCCTTCCCAATTACAGCCTGGATGCCTGGATTCCTATAGTACTCATTGGGAATCCACTGCACAGTGAGCGTGTGCTTCCCCTATAGGTGTCTCAGTTAGGTGGCATTCTTTTCCTCATATTCTTCGGCCCCAGTGGCAGGTTAGAGTGCACAGCTCCTCTAGAACCTGCCGGCCTCTGTTTAGTATGGTGAAGTCTTCACTGCTGTTCCTTTTTAGTGGGCTGAAAAACAGCCTTCTGTTGAGTTTTGGCAGTTACTTCATTTGCAAATTGTCGGGGGTGGGGGATGGATAAAAAATTCTGACTATAAATCTCTAAAGCCACCAAATTTTTTGTTTAATTATACTCCTTTCTTTTCCGGTTCCTGGTACAATAATCTCCCTTCCTGAACATGCTTTGTGATTTTTCTCTTTTTGCATCAATTTTATCTTCCTTCTGCATATATGTTTTCATTATAAGTCAGCTGAAACTCTGGTTGGAAATAGCTGGGGTATAAATAATTTCTCTGAATGTCTTAGTGACAGAGCCAAATATAGTATTCGTGATTTTACTTGTTCACTCTTTACCTCCTCTTATACTGATTTCTGCTCTGATTAAATCTTATATTCGATGAAATTGATGGAAATTTATTGATGGATTTAAAGATATATCTTCAGAGTTCTTTATAATCCTCTTCTACCTTTTAAAGTCTGGACTGCAAGTAAAGTTTTCCGGAAAAGAAAATTTTTGTGGTTTGACAATTAAAATATTAAACTGAGCTCAGGGTAGAGGGACTTAGATTTAATTGCAGGCTGGGCTCAATTGCAGCCTTTCCTATCTCCAAGGAAGAAGCATTATCCGTTTTCTTTTCAAGATTGCCCTCTCTGCTTGTCTTCTTCATCATCTTCCTCACATCTTCTCCAGTTACCCCCTTTTACTGGATCTTCGATCTTCTTCTCCTACGACCCACCTGTCTTCTGATGGATTTTCCCGCCTTACCCTCAACTCTGAAGCTTCTGAAATCAACCCCTTTCTCAGCCAAATATATTGAAAGAGATAACTCTGTTCCTCTTCATAATAATAAATAATACCACAATTATGTATTGAACACCTACTATATCCCAGACCTGATGCTAGACATTGAGAATGGTGGTAGACAAGACACCACCCCTCCCCTTATGGAGTTCACGTTTCTGGCCAAGCCTCAGCCCTGGCCATGCCATGGGAACTGCTCAGACTTGTCCCCAAATACTGTGGCTCTTCTCATTTCTTCCCCCTCAACAGCACCAGACACCGGTAATGATAGTTAATAATCTCCTAAAACTCAATACTTCACACTTACAAATCATTCCCCCTGTTCAAGGCCCTGCAATTAATATAGAGAATAGCAGCACAGAATCTGCCTAACATAGCCCAAGTGAACAAGCCTTCTCTTGAGTCCAGCTTCATAGGAAAAATATGTTTAAATGGGGGGGGGGTTTTATTCACAAAACTTGCTCACTACATCTACCCTTGTTCTCAATATACAAATTCGGATTTCTTACCCAGTCAGCGAAAGTTTGATATCACATTACTTCTGCAAACGTTCACCATTCCTAATTTTCTCAGGGCATACCAGCCCTTCTGAATGCCCCTCAGGATGAAAATTGTCTGGCTTGTTCTTAGCTAATCAAAGGCATTATGGCCCGTAGAAATAGGAAAATGTAAATTGTAGTTTGTAGAAATGAAAAGAATAGATGAATTCTTTCCTAGGGTTCTGGGTATAAGAGTTGTTCATCCACATTTTGCCGGTTCCTTAGCACCCACCTGCTGATTGAAGTTCTCAGCATCCCACCAAAGCCCCCCCCCTTCTTCCGAGTCCCCAGAGACTGTCTTTAGTTGTTCCATCTTCCATCTCACAGAATCTACTACTGTTCCTCAGTTCCCTGATGACCAAGCTTCATGCTGGTCGGCACCCTGAATTCTTGAAGAGCTAGAGCTGTGTCTCTGGCAGAGTGGCAGAGAAGAGCTCTTTGTATTTCATGTTATGGGTAGTGTTAGGAGGTTCCCAAAGCAGAACTGTTGGAGCCCCCATCTTGCCAAAGGGGCAGTGAATCCAGTTCCTTAGTTTGTACGTACATATATGCTCTCCCTCTAACCTCAGTGAGCGTCCACAACAGAGACCAAACTAGCCTCAGAACTTCTCCTCCAGAAAGCTGTCTGTGTGTTAAATTACTGGCTTATTATCCCCCCATTACATCCTCCCCAGTTCTCTGATACAACCTGGTATGTCTGCACCCCAGAAATGACAGAATCCAGGGTCAAGCTGAGTCGGAATTCCCCCTTGCACACGGATATCAATACAAAGCCACGTTCCTGCTGAGGCTGAGCAAATGGGCCTCGTGTAGATAGAAGGCCCTGGTTCGCAGAGACAGCAAATTCACTGATGAGTCACAGCTGAGGAATGACTCCCAGGAAAGAAGGAAAGGACCTCAGCGTGAAAGAGCTCACCCAACTTCTTAGGTTTGTGGCTGTTCTGACTCCTTATCAGTGTCACTTGGAGTTTTGCCAAAGGAATAACTTAGTGAATAGAAATAAATGCTGCCAGGAGCCTTCTTTCTGGCATGTGCCAAAATGAGCCTTTTTGTCTTCCTGGTCAGAGGGTGTGGGTTGCGAAGGACACCTCTATTTATTTCATCTTCTTAGGTCAGGCCACACTTTAAGAACCACTGGCCTAGAAAAATAGTGAACACACGCCTTTTCCTTCCTCACATTTTTACTCTCTTCCTCTTCTCCTTCTTTGTCCTTTTCTCCTTCCTCCAGTTCCTCTTTGGTCCTCTTCCCATCTTCCAAAGCGTAACGGAGTGAGCTACCTCTGCCAAGAGCCTGGGTTCTAGTTCTAGCTCTGCCCCTGACTAGAGGTGTATCCTTAGCCAGTCACGCCCACTCACCCCCCATCCCACCCCCATCTCTGGGTCCAAGGAGAGGCAGTCCCTAGACTGTGATTCCCACTCCCAGCTTTCCCTCAGCCAGGACGGGATCCACCTGAGTTCATTTCTGTATCCTTCCTTTGTGCAATGTGTTGGAAGAGAGGCCAGTGCCAGTGGGTGACGTATAAAATGGCCTTCAAGCTTCCCTCCAGGTCAGACTCTAGGATTCTGACTTCTTTCCAAATCTGAGCTTTTCTTTCTCTAGTCGGGCGTGATATTTGGGATCTTTCTAGGACTAGAGGAGGAAAGGATGATCTGGAATACGGTCGAGGGGAAAGAGTCCCAGAACAGGTCCGCAGGGCTAGACCCGGCCCTCACGCCAGCTGAGGCTCCAGCAGGAGGCGCCAAAGCAAAAGCCAAGGCCAATCTGGTCGGCCCGGGTGTCCAGTCGCGAGGTGGGGGCTGGGGGGGGGGCCCAGGGGCCCCTGTGCCCTAGGGGTGTGGACTCTGCCAAGGCACGCCCGGGCCGCACTTAAGTAGCTGCGGGCCAGTGTGAGGAAGGAAAAAGGGAGAAAGAGCCGGCTGAGGCTGACCCACTCGGACCCGGATCCAGAGCCAACCCAACCCATCCAGACCCAGACCGCCATGCCGGGCCCGAGCGTGGCTCTGTGGTTCCTCCTAGCTCTGCGCACTGGTGAGGCCCCGTCACGCCGCCGAGAGAGCATAGACCGGTGGGGGTCCTACAGCTTTCCGGCCCTACTGAGCAGGGTCCCGGGGCTGGAGAGCGTGTCCTGAGCCTGCGTCTCCGGGGCAGGGTGGACAGGGAAGGCGCGAGGCGCGAGGCGCGAGGCGCGGCGTCCAGCCAGGACAGTGGCGGGAACTAGTGCTGCCTTTGGCAGACTGGAATGTCTGGAGGGCTTCTTGGAGAAGGTGGTCTTGAGCTGGCCCAAGGAAAGGCGTGGCTGAGGCGCGGTGGGGAGAGCCTTGGAGTGTCGAGATAAGGTGGCTCTTGACAAGAGTGGAAACCCCGGGAGGGTTTGAGGAGTGGGCAGCGCAGCTCTGTTTCTCCCGAGCCCCCACGAGAAAGGACAGGGGTGAAGACTCAGAGGGTTTGGAGGGGAGGCGCAAGAGACCTCCTGGAAGACTGTTCCAGGGCTCCTACCGCTGGCAAGGATGGAGGTGGGGACTGATGCTGGGACCCTAGCTTCGGGCACCCAAGGGAGTCAGGACCTGAGACAGTGGGGCATGGAGCAGGACCTCGGGGAGCCGCTGTTGCTGGAGGAGATGGAGTTCGTGTTACAGCTCTGGCTGCAGGAGGTGCATTTTTTATTAGTACAAAAAATGAAACCCCACCCCAGCACCACTGCTCTGAAAGGCAGGGAGCCTTGGAGCGTTGGGAGTGGGAGAGGGGCTGTGGAGGAAGCAGCATCCTGGGGTGGGGATGCTGAGCGCAGGCCGCCAAAATTGTAAAGACCTAGTTGCAGAGAGGGAATGCCTGGGTGGGGAGCGTTTCCCGGAGCGCGGGCCTCTGTGGCAGCTCAGACTGGGGCGGGTGCCTGGCAGAGGAGCTCAGATCTGCAAAGCCATCAACCTCAGGGAACTCTGGCGCCCCTTCCTCTGGGTCCCCAGTCTGGGAGCTGTCTGGGACTCTGACCTGGTCAGGTCATGGGGCCCAAGCAAAAGTCTATTGAGGATCTGCGTCTTGGGGCTTTCTACATAGGCTTGCATACAACACAGAGGTGGAGGTTTTCTTTCCTTTTTTCTTTTTTTTTAAATGAGAACCTTTTTTTTTCTTTATATTTCTTTACAGAACATAAGAAAAAAATAATGTTCTGATTTTTAAAAATATGAAATAAATAAATGAAAATAAATTTCATTTTATGAAATAAATTTTCCCCCATATCTGTGACAATGTCTCACTCTGACACCCTAGGTAGAGTGCCATGGCACCACAGCTCACAGCAACCTCAAACTCTTGGGTTCCAGTAATCCTCCTGCCTCAGCCTTCTGAGTAGCTGGGACTACAGGCTCCCACATAACACCTGGCTAGTTTTGTTTTGTTTTGTTTTGTTTCTATTTTTAGTAGGGATAGGATCTCTCTCTCTTGTTCAGACTGCTCTCCAACTCCTAAGCTCAAGCAATCTACCTGCCTCAGCCTCTCAGAGTGCTGGGATCACAGTCAGGAGCCACTGCACTCAGCTAGATCTGGAAAAATTTAATGAAGAATTATTAACTATAACAGCAAATTAGAATAATGAGAGTTTGACTTTATGAAGTAAAGATAATACTATGGAATGTAGACATAGTGGACATAAAATGAGCCATTATCACTTGGGCTAAGATACAGAACACAATGAAGGTTCCATGCCCTCTGCCCCCAACCCAGAGCTGAGATTGAGACTTTCTTGGAGAAGACATAGTCACAGAGGTGGGTTTTTTCATCTGCTTTCTTGGGACATAGACTCAGAAAGGTCAAATAAGTTGCCTGAAGTCACTAGCTAGAGAGGCAGGAACTTGAACCCAACTTGCTGACTCCTCAGCCTCCCCTCGTGTGTGCCTTCTTTTCTTGGCAGGAGCCCGGCCCTGTGCCCATGGAGGGCGGGTTTGCAGCTGGCATAATCACACACTCTCCAAGAGGGTTCAAGGTTCCTTGAAGGCACCCCACTCGTAGCCACCTCATCTCAGCCTCATGTCCCCATTCAGGAGGACCCAGGGATACTGCTGAGTTAGGAAACGCAGGCCAATACCCTCTTTTTGGAGGCCTGGAGAGGGGCATGAACTTGCCAAGTCACAGAGCTTGCCAGGATTCCCCAGCCACTTCCCCTTCCCCACACCAGGCTGCCACTTGAGGGATGTGGGGAGTGGTGGGGGTAGCTGAGGTCTCCCCCTGCAGGTCTCCCCACTCCCCAGTAACAGGCCAGGTTCTGAGCCATACTCCATTTGCTAATAGCTGAATCCCTGGTCAGAGAGGCCCTGAGCACAGGAATATGAGCCCCGTGTTTGACTTTGCCAATGAGACAAGCCCCTTCCTTGTCCCTGTAGTTCAGTGCCTCTCCATGGGAAGACAGGGCTGTTGCAGAGGACTGGCTATCCAGGCTGATGGTTGCACAGAACTGCTGGAGACACCCTCCTTGGTGGGGCCGAGGTCTGGGCTTGGCAGGGAGCTGGACTTTACTGTCCCCTATCCCCAGTGCTTGGCGGCATGGAGGTGCGGTGGTGCACTATCTCAGAACCAGAGCAACAAAAATGCAGTGACATGAGCAAGGCCTTCCAGGAAGCAGGCATCCAGCCTTCCCTCCTCTGCGTCCAAGGCTCCTCAGCTGACCACTGCATCCAGCTCATCACGGTGAGTCCTCTCCCTTCCACCCTGCCCAGACAGGAGGGCTCTGACTCAGGAGGGCACACACAATAGCCTCATTCACTGGGAAGGAGGCCCACCTCCCTCTGCCAAGGCTGGGTGATAGGATCTCCTGAGTTTTCTGGCAACAAGGGCCAGTTTATTTCCAACAGGGCCCAGGTCAGGTAGGGGGAGTGCCACTGCTCAGATGGGCGCCAGTGAGGAAAGGCGTCTGAGAAATAGGATTTTCCTTCCACTGTTGGCATCCTTCAGTGGCCCAGGGTTACTTAATCTCTCTGCCATGAGGCTTTCCAAAATGGGACTTGTAAGGTTTCTGGGGAAGGAGAGGCAGAGGTCAGTGGTCTTGGGTGGGGCAGTAGAGGGTGGGAAAGCAGGTTGAGTGGCAGGAGACCCTCTACACTGGCACTGACTGTCTACAGAAGCAAGTCGAGACAGGGAGGGTGCCGCAGACGCAGGCACAAAGATACACAGGCTTTCATTTCTGCTCTGCCCCTCATATGACCCCAAAGCCTAATCCAGCTGAACTATAATTCTGTCCCTGGGTCCCAAGACACAGTAATAGTACACTGCTGTTTGTGTTTGAAAATAAAAATGAAAAAATATTAAGGAGAGCATTTATGAGATTCCGTCTACACAGACTATCTTAGAGAAAAACAAACAAGAAAACCCCAGTTTAGTAGTAAAGGTAGAGGGCTGAGAAACGGAAAAGGAGACTCACTTTTCACTTCTTACCATTTTATATTATCTGATTTTTTTAAATTTTTATATCTATCATGAGTCCTATAAAATTAATAATTAGTATTTTTTAAAATGACATAATTAGTAAAACAAGATGATTCCTTGGCCTGGTAAATGGGAAGAGCCCTGGGCTCTGGTTGAGAGGGGCCTGCTGTATAAGCCAGGACAGGGTTCCTGGGCCAGACAAGAGGACAGTGGACACCGCCAGGCCTTTTTGAGGTGTCCCTGAGTTCCTTGCTGACTGGGTGGGGCGGGGCCGGGCGGAGCTGGCCCACATGTTCCTACCAGGCCCAGGAGGCTGACGCTATCACTCTGGATGGAGGAGCCATTTACGAAGGAGGAAAGGAGCATGGCCTGAAGCCTGTGGTGGGCGAAGTATATGACCAAGGTGAGAGGTCAGAGTGGGAGGAGGGAGAAAGGGCCTGCACTTAGAAGTCAGCTCAACAGACTGTCCTTTCTGGGCCTGGTCCAGCTGTGCAGCCTTTAAGCTGGTCATTAGCCCTGTCCACAGTGCAGTCCTAGAGTCCCGGCCAGATAAACCCTCTGAGAACCCCTGAATTTTCCCTCAAACTCCTTGAGGACAGGAACACCAGGGACACAGAGAGCTCAGACAGGTCTGTTCTTCCTGGTGGAGAACTCAGCCCTCTAATTCTGCCCACCAAGCTGTTACTGAGGGGCTGCCCCGGCTTGGTATCATGTTGGGCATGGAGCCATGTGTGCCATTTCCTGGGGTAGACGAGGTGTCAGTATGCTCAGCTATCAGCAAAGTTTTGTGACTCTCTATCAGAAGCAGCATGGAATGAGGACAGAGCAGGGGGCAGAGGTGGTGACCAGGAGCTGCAAGAGCCCACAGACTCAGGGATGAATCCCAGCTCTATCCCTTCCTGTGACCCGCTGTGACCTTGGGCACCCTTTAACTCCCTGGACTACAAAATGGGAATAACAATACCAGCCCTGTTGCCCAGATAAAAATGAGCCAGAATGTGTGCTCAGCTACCACAGTACATGCAGGGAAATGTGAGTTCCTCTGCCCCGTCCCTGAGCCTCACACTGGGTATGCCTCTAACCTCTAGCCTCTAGCTCAGCCTATGCTTTGTATGGCCCACCTTCCCTACTTGTCCAGTGCCCAACTTCTGTCACAGTCCAGCAAAACTGTCACCTGCTTCCAAAGGGTCTCTTGTCCTGCAGTCCCAAAGCCCCAACCTACTCCCATGTATCTCTGCTAAGGCACTTCCCATCTGTCCCTAAGGAGGAGGAGGCCTAGTCCTCCTCCTTGGACACCCTCTGGCCCTCCACACAGGGTCTCGCTGGGAGAAGGCACTGGCTGGGCACTTGTTGAATTCATGGTTGTCAGATGGACAGGACGCAGTCCCACCCTGCAAACCAGTTGGCCCTTGCACTTATGGGCCAGAAACAACGCTGTCCCATATGTCCCCCACACAGCTCTTCCTTACTTAATTTAGCACCTGCATTAATTACCTACTATCTGCCACTCAGGTAGTAGGCAAAAGAGACTGTTCCTGCCCTCAGAGAGCAGGAGCCATAGATCAAACAAACACAAGGAATGCAGTGACACATGGCGGGTGAGGAATGGGAAAGTCTGAGAGAGGGAGGATGAGGGGTGTGGGGAAGCCTACTGAGCAGGAGCAGGCAGGAGGGTGCTCGGGGAAGGCCATGGGTAAGCCGAGTCCTAACAAACACTCAGAGGAGGAAAGATCTTAGGGGTTCGAATTAGAGGTGTTTAGTCAAGGTGGCTCCAGTGTGCAAGAAATAACCCTGGCTTTATTCTCTAGAACTCGGCTTCATTCTGATCCTGGACATACCACCACCATAGGGCAGTCTGTGTGTGCCTGTGTGCACAACAGGAGACCCTTGGTTGTGAGACGCCATGGATGAGTCACCTTGGCTTGCCTGAATGGCCCCTTCTGGGACTCCCCAGATCTAGGGGGATCTTTTGGAAGGCTGCAGAGCCTTGCCTGCCCACCACCTGCATCCCGCAGCCATTCAGGGTCTTGGGTGACTTGGCATCCCACTGCCAGTTCTCTCTGTGCCTCTGCCTCCCTACACCCTCAGCACTGGGAATCGCCTCTCCTGGTTCGAGAGCAGCCCCTGCCCTGCTCCCTTGCTCCTCTCAGCCATGCTCATCCCAGAACCATAGTACCATCCCCTCAACTCCTCCAAGTCTCCTAAGAGCCTGGGCTTTTGGAAAGTAAAGGCTAGCAGGCTACTGCTATGGACCTCTCCTGATGTGAGCAAATGTGGACCCAGCTAAGCACCGGCTGGCTTGAGAAGGCAAGGGGAGAAATCAACAAATCAATCAACATCCCAGGATAGTATCTCCCTGGTGGAGGGTGAGGTCTTGTGATGAGAAGTGTGGTTCTGCCACTTGCTCTCTCACTGAGGATGATGCACACCTCCAGGTGCACAGGACCCTGTCCCCGGGGGCACTGCAGCTTCCCTGGAGAGGTGTCCCTTTGCTGCCCTCGCTGCTCTCCTTTCCCCTTCTAGAAGTTGGCACCTCCTATTATGCGGTGGCTGTGGTCAAGAGGAGCTCCCATGTGACCATCAACACCCTGAAAGGTGTGAAGTCCTGCCACACAGGCATCAACCGGACAGTGGGCTGGAACGTGCCTGTGGGCTACTTGGTGGAGAGTGGCCGCCTCTCAGTGATGGGCTGTGATGTGCTCAAAGGTGAGGACTTCAGCAGGCAGGGAGGTCTCCAGGCTGCCCCAATCCTTTCCTCAGCTTCACTGGCCTCACTATCACATTTCTTAAGGTACAGCAAAGTCCTTCCTCCCCCAAGGGCCTTCCCTGCCATGTGACCATCACTCCCTCTCCTCAGCCCTGTGCTGCCACCACTTAGTTGGCCCCAATGGGGCATGACTCTCACTCACCTGTCCCAGTGCCCCATATGACACAGCTGGGCACAGGGCTCAGCCCACAGTGGTAAGTCTGTGAATTGCCAAGGAGCAACTCCTACCTGCTATAGAATAAGCCCTCAGCTGTACAGCATCAGAAACGCTATTTCTTTAGGACGCAGACAAACCACTAACTTGTACCCAAAAAGCTCCCAAGTGGCTAACTAACTGACTCAGCCAGTAAACCAGCACAGCAAACCCCGAGAACCTGGAAGCCTACAGGTGGCCAGGGGTGGGTGCATTATCAGTCACTTGGCAAATTTATCGAACATCAACTTCTCTGGCTCTCCTGGAAGAGCTCAGTCTGGCTGAGTGGGGAGCATGGCCAACTGGCTCTGGTGGGGACAGTAGGGTGTCCTCCCATGGCACAGGACAAATATTTGTGAAGAGGGTGGATTCTGGCCTTGAGCTATCAGGAGCCCCAACAGCCAGGTGTGTCAGCAAATGTCAACCTCCTCGGCTCGGTGCCTATAGCTCAACTGGCTAAGGCGCCAGCCACATACACCTAAGGTGGCGGGTTCGAATCCCCAGCCCGGACCCGCCAAACACCAATGATGGCTGCAACCAAAAAATAGCCGGGCGTTGTGGTGGGCACCTGTGGTCCCAGCTACTTGGGAGGCGGAGGCAGGAGAATCGCTTAAGCCCAGGAGTTGGAGGTTGCTGTGAGCTGTAATGCCACGGCACTCTGCCCAGGGGGACAGCTTGAGGCTCTGTCTCAAAAAAAAAAAAAAAGTCAACCTCCTCACCAACAAGACCTGCTTCTGCTGGGTTTCCTCCCTCCTCGTGCTAACCCAGTTAACAATCCTCATTCCGTAATCCTTTATTTCCCCCCCTTTCATTAACCACACATCATTGCTTTGGCCATGAAATGCACAACGAGAACAGTATCTAGTTGCTATTTAGTTATCCTATGTGGTCATCTGTGAGTAAAGATTTTGTTCCCCTGAGCCATTTTTATTTACTTTTACTATTTTTTTTTTTTTTTTTTTTGAGACAAGGTCTCTCTGTGTTGCCTGTGCTAGAGTATAGCCACCTTGTCACAGCTCATGCAGCCCGGAACTCCTGGGCTCAACAAATTCTCCTGCCTTGCTCCCCTAGTGCTAGGATTGCAGGAGGCCACCTTGGAGCCATTTTTATTTATTTTTATTTTTATTTATTTATTTATTTTTTATTGTTGGGAATTTTCAAATTTATTTTTATTTTTATTTATTTATTTTTTTTATTGTTGGGGATTCACTGAGGATACACAGAACCAGATTACACTGATTGCTTTTGTTAGATAAGGACTCTCTTATAATTGTGTCCCACCCACAAACCGTGTACCAGACCCTTTGTCCTCCCACCTTCTTCCTCCTTCCCTTATTTTTAAATGACAAGAGATGCCCCTGCTACTTTTGTGGGGCAAGTTTGAGAATCACTGATCTGATCCACTTCCCCAGTTTTTCTCAAACTGAAGCTAGAAGGTGAAGGGATTCTCGGAAGAGTCCAGATGAGGGCCTTGAGGAGCCTGGGGTAGGGGTGGGGGCGTCCTCCTGACCTTTGTCCGCACAAAGTCCTGCTGAGTGACCTCTCTGACTCTTTCCCACAGCTGTCAGCGACTATTTTGGGGGCAGCTGCGTCCCGGGGGCAGGAGAGACCAGTTACTCAGAGTCCTTGTGTCGCCTCTGTAGGGGCGACACCTCTGGGGAAGGGGTGTGTGACAAGAGCCCCCTGGAGAGATACTACGACTACAGCGGGGCCTTCAGGTAAGCGGCTGGGGGAGGGGCTGCGGGAGGAGCTGAGCCCCCCTAGGCCCGTGAGGCCTCAGGACCTGGGAAAACACCTTTGCCCAGAGACAGCTTGAAAGGCAAGAGGCAATGTGGGCTGCACCTCAAAGCACCCTTTATACAGTTCTGGGCCCAGAGCATCCAACTGGAATATGCCAGGCCGGATTTGCTCATAAAATCAACATGTTTGGTATATTTAGAGAGGTGATGGCTCAGAGAGAAGAAAGTGGAAAAAACAGCCTTTGGCCACTCCCATGTTGCTTTCTGGTGTCCCAGACCAGCAGGGAGGGTAAGGGGAGGTGAGTTGGGCGGGAGAGTGTGGCCTGACACTTGGGGCCAGCCCCTTTGCCCAGCAGGCCCTGACCTGCCTCCTGCTCTGGGCAATGACAGAGAATACATAGAAGGCATGGTCTCTTCCACTCAGGAATTCTTTTTTTTTTTTTAGACAGAGTCTCATTATGTCGCCCTCAGTAGAATGCCGTGGCATGACAGCTCACAGCAACCTCAAACTCTTGGGCTTCAGCAATTCTCCTACCTCAGCCTCCCAAGTAGCTAGGACTACAGGCGCCCACCACAAAGACCAGCTATTTTTTTAGAGACAGGGTCTCACTCTTGCTCAGGCTGGTCTTGAACTCCTGAGCTCAGGTAATCCACTCACCTCAGCCTCCCAGAGTGCTGGGATTACAGGCGTGAGCCACCGCGCCCAACCCCACTCAGTAATTTTTTTGTATGTCATGAAAAGCCTTCTGGTCCAGTCCCCTGCCTCCGCACAGAAGAGTGTGGAGGCTGCTGATGAGAGCAGCTGCCAGAGGCGCACCCTCCCTGTACAGGCCCAGCCAGGCTGCACAGGATCTGTCCTGGATTAGAAAGGGTCTCTCATCCTCAGAGCAGCCCCATAGGAGCTGTTTCTCATGTCTTCTCTGGGTGATAGGGGCTAAGAAGGGGCCACAATGTGGCAGAGCCACACAGGCAGGAGCTGGGGAGCTGGAACCTAGTTCTGCATAACTGTGAAGCCCATGCCCACTGGGGCCACGCCTGCAGCCCAGCCCCCAGCCAGCCCAACAGAGGTAGAATATGGGCAGGGCCAAGGGCTCACAGGTTTTCCTCCACAGGTGCCTAGCAGAAGGGGCAGGGGATGTGGCCTTTGTGAAGCACAGTACGGTGCTGGAGAACACTGACGGTGAGTGAGGGGCTGGCCCACAGAGGCAGGGTCTCAGGCTGGGGCTGCCTGGAGGAGGACCGGGAGTGGGTGTCCTAGTTCAGTGCTGCTCTGAGCCACTGGGTCTTGCCCATGGAGCTCCCACTGCTCTATAAGGCGTAGCAAGGGAGGCAGTGAGCAAGCCCTGCCCTGCTCTGATTTACATATGGCATTGGGTTCTGCTCCCTCTTGAAGTTGGGGGTCTGCTTTTATTTTATTTTATTATGTTTTTTATTTTGAAACGGAGTCTCACTCAGTCACACTGGGTATAGTGCCATGGCCTCACAGCTCACAGCAACCTCAAACTCTCGGGTTCAAGTGATCCTCCTGTCTCAGCCTCCTGAGTAGCTGGGACTACAAGCATGTGCCATGATGCCTGACTAGTTTTTTTCCTATTTTTGGTAGAGACAGGGTCTTGCTTTTGCTCAGGCTGGTCTCAAATTCCTGAGCGCAGGCAATCCACCTGCCTGGGGATCCCAGAGTGCTAGGATTACAGAGGTGAGCCATCAGGTCCCGCCCTGGGAGTCTGTTTTTAAAAGTTTGCAAATCTTGGCACTGGATCTAATCTACTGCCCCTTCTTGGCATTTTTCTCAGCCCTGGGAAGTTCTTATTTAAGATTGTTAGTGTTACATATTGATCCATTATGTCATTGTCATGTACATTTTGAAATAATCCAGCTTTAGGAAAGTTGAAAGAATAATTTGAAGAACTCTCAACTATCTTTTACTGAGATGCCAACTTTTAGCATTGGGTCTCATTTGATTTCTTATTCTTTCTGTAAGTGTGTGGGCATGTGTGCTTGTGTTCTGACACATTTGAGAGTACACCTGCCTGTGTCATACTTTGGTAAGTATCTCCTAGGAACAAGAGCATGTATACCTAGCCACAGTAATCACATTCAGGAAATGTATCATTGATTAAATGCTAGCCCCTAATTTATGGGTAATATTGCAGATTCACAGACTGTCCCAATTCTCTCCTTTGTATCAATGTTTTTCAGAACCAGGACCTAATCTGTGATCACTCATGGTATTTAGTTGTTCTATCTCTTAGGTTTCCTTGTTCTTACAACAGTTTCTCAGTCTTTGTTTTTTATATTTATTTATCTGTTTATTTTTGAGACAGGATCTCACTTTGTCATCCTCAGTAAAGTGCTGTGGCGTCACAGCTCACAGCAACCTCAAACTCTTGGGCTCAAGCGATCCTCTTGCCTCAGCTTCCCGAGTAGCTGGGACTACAAGATGCCTGCCACAATGCCCAGATATTTTTAGAGACGGGGTCTTGCTCTGGCTCTGGCTGGTCTTGAAATCCTTAGCTCAAGCAATTTACCTGCTTTGGCATCCCAGAGAGCTAGGATTATATATAGGTGTGAGCCACTGCGCCTGGCCCAGTCTTTGTTTTTTTATGACATTGGCATTTATTTTATAAAATATCACTCCATTTGGATTTGCCTAAAGATTGTTTCTTTTTTTAAATTGAGATAAAAATTTACAGGCAGAAAAATTTACTCTTTTTGAAATATAGTTCTATGAGTTTTGTCAAAAACACACAGTTGTATAACCACCACCGAAATCTAGATATTGGCTAGGACAAACCCCTCACCCCTCCCTCCCTGCCAACACCACCACTCAGACTTTCCTTTCTCCAGTTTTGCTTATTCCTGAATGTCTGATCATTATAATTTTTAACAAATGATTGTCTTTCTATTGTTGTTAATCTTTCTGCCTTTTAGATCAGAAAGCACATCGCAAAGTCGGACCTTTATGAAGGCAAACATAAGTCAGGTTTGAGAAAGAGGAAAAACAAGTGATCTAAAAAAGGATGAAGCATGGAGGATGGTCTCTAGGGCAGGACAGTCCTATAAAAATGGGCACCCGGACAGGACCCAAGATGAGTCAAGAAGGAGAACTTTGGAAGGCAGGCAAAGAATAGAGATGCATTGGCTTACAAACTTTGACATTAATCTAAAGAAGTAATTTTTTGTCTCTATTATTTATTTGTTTGTTTGTTTATTCAATTATCTACTTATTTATTATTTTTTGGAGGCAAAAGTCTTACTTTGTTGCCCTTGGTAGAGTGCCATGGCATCATACCTCACAGCAACCTCAAACTCTAGGCTCAAGTGATCCTCTTGCCTCAGCCTCCCGGGTAGCTGGGGCTATAGATGCCC
>NW_003852455.1:1032491-1036699 GCF_000181295.1 Otolemur garnettii | reverse complement strand
ATCATTGTTGTTTGGCAGGCCCGGGCTGGGGATTCGAACCCACCACCTTAGGTGTATGTGGCTGGCGCCTTAGCCGCTTGAGCCACAGGTGCCGAGCCGCACACCCAGCTATTTTTAGAGACGGATCTTACTCTTGTTCAGGCTGGTCTCACTTTCCTGAACTCAAGCAATCCACCGGCCTTGGCCTCCCAGAGTGCTAGGATTACAGGTGTGAGCCATCTCGCCCAGCCTCTAAGGAAGTAATTTTTTAAAGGAGTGTCTTCATGCAAAAAGATTGATTAAGAGAAAGAGAGTAGAATTGGCATAAATATCTTCAGTAGTGAAGTGACAGGATTTTTATCATCCCTGGTCTAGGAGAAACAGGAGCAGCACCTAAATGACAATTGTCTCATGGGAAGGCAGGTGATGCCCACAGATCTAGCCAAAAGTTTTGCAGCAATTTAGAAATAGAGAAAATCTGGGGAGTGGGGAAAGAGTTTCACTGAGAAATTAGGAGTGCTGTAAACTATGATGCGGCCATTATCAATGACATTTATGGAGTTCTTCCAAAATATTACTCTGTTGTTTTCTGGATTTTGCTTTTAAAGAGCTTAAGAGTGAAAGTTTTCATGATGCTACAAATTATCTTTTCCCTTCCTATTTCTTAGTAGAGGTGTTTCCCCTCAAATTCAAAGTCATAAAACTATTATTACATAGGATCATCTGGTGGTTTAGTTATAGTCCTTAATATTTGTCTTTGTAATATTCCTACTTGGTGTCAATAGTCATTGTTTCAAGTAAATCTTGTTTTCTCTTAGGATATAAATAAATTTTGTGGAAAGTTTCCAATAATGTAGAAAATACTTTATGGAGATAAATGGAAAAAAAAAAAAAACAAGTAAATGCAAAATTGCCTAACAACTGTGTCTTTAAACATGTTAAAAATGGTTATAAAATTGGCCAGGCATAGTGGCTCACATATATAATCCTAGCACTCTGGGAGGCCAAGGCAAGTGGATCTCCTGAGCTCAGGAGTTCAAGACCAGCCTGAAGAAAGCAAGACCCTCATCTCTACTTAAAAAACAAAAAAAATAGAAAAACTAGCTGGACATTGTGGTGGGCACGTAGAGTCCCAGCTACTCAGAAGGCTAAGACAAGAGGATCACTTGAGCCCAGGAGTTTGAAGTTGCTCTGAGCTATGATACCAGGGCACTCTACCCAGGGCGACAGAGTGAAACTCTGTGAGAAAGAAAAAAAGAGAGAGAGAAATGGTTATAAAATATTAATTAGAAAAAATTTTTAAAGACTTGAAGGAAATGCACCAAAATATTAATAGCTGGGGTTATGGACAAAGCTTTGGGGAATGACCCTTTTCTCTCTGGGCCACAGTCTGGGAGGATTCTGTCAGGATATATTTCCACCCCCACTCAGAGCCAAATTTAGTGCCAGATGGCAGCTGTGAGTGAGTTCATTCTCGGCTCTGGTACATTCATCTCTCTCATCCTAAACGTCTCTTATTTTCTTACTCTTTTTATCTTGACTAAATAGTCCTATGTATATGTATTGTATAATGTTATTATCAGATATGGCAAATCTGTCTTAGTGAAACAAGTTGGTGAGACGTAGAAAATGACACCTGGTCTTATAGAATGTAGCCACCAAGCTCTCTTCCTGAGTCCTGGGTTCTCATCTCCACGACATCTGGCCTCACCCCAGCCTCCCTGTCCTGGCCCTTCACGGATGCCCTCTGGAAACCCCTCCCAGGTCAGCAGTGGGCTCACCCAGGCTTCCGATCTTTTCAGGGAAAACACTGCCCTCCTGGGACCAGGAGCTGCTGTCACAGGACTTCGAGCTGCTATGTCGGGATGGCAGCCGGGTTGAAGTCACTGAGTGGAGACGATGCCACCTGGCCCGGGTGCCCGCCCATGCCGTGGTGGTCCGGGCTGACACAGATGGGGGCCTCATCTTCCGGATGCTCAACGAAGGCCAGGTGGGCTCAGGGTCTCAGCCTAGCTTCTTGGGTGGCACTAGACCATCTTGTCGTTCACCAGGGTGGCGCTCAAGGCCAAAGCCAGAAGAGGCCCAGAGACCTTCCCCAGGACAGATCAGGACTGGGGCCCCAGGCCTCTGAATGAGGGACCCACTGTGTAGCTGGCAGGAAGAGGGCTGGCCTGAGGAGGGCGATTCAAGTCGCTTCAGAGAAAGCTCCTTGTACTTGTGCCTCTAAAGACCAAAACCAGAACATGAGAGGAGAAAGCAAAAGGACACAACCAACACATTTAATTTAATCGACGCTATTTAATTAAATGTGGTGAAACATTTTGCTGAAACTGCTGCTCCTAACAGCAATGTTTCTGACTCCGGGTGCATCTAGCCTCTGTTAGTTTCACCCTGTCCAGACTGCAACTGCCCTGCTGGTCCTTAGGACCATCCACACATGGACCATAAGTTATGTGTCCAACCAGCTGAGTGACAAGACACAATGAACTAGGATGAACTGGCAGGGCACAGGGGAAGGAGACGGGATCAGGACAGGTAACTGGGTGGAGGGAGTGTCACCCGGCCTGGAGAATAGGTGCCTGGCCTGAGGTCACAGGAAGAAGGAGGTGGGGGTGGACCCTGGAGGAAAGGCTATGGCCTGGGAGCATCTCACCACCCCCTACCCCCACCCCTTGACACACAGCTTCTGTTCAGCCATGAGGACAGCAGCTTCCAGATGTTCAGCTCTGAGGCCTATGGGCAGAAGAACCTGCTATTCAAAGACTCCACCTCAGAGCTTGTCCCCATCGCCACCCAGACCTACGAGGCCTGGCTGGGCCGCGAGTACCTGCACGCCATGAAGGGTCTGCTCTGTGACCCCAATCGTAAGTCCACCTGTCCCTTCTCAGGCACAGCAGAGTTCCCCAGGACAGGGACCAGGGGAGGAGCCTCACCTGGGGGGGCCTGGCCTATGCCCCTCCACCTCTGTGGAAACCTGTTGCTTCCGTTCCTCTGCCTCTGAGCTCTGGGGAGAAAGCTCTGTGGTTGCACAGCCCAGTGTACATTCCCTGGAGGCCCCACCTACCCTGGCAGCAGGATCCAGGCCATCAGGACCTGTCTTGGGAAGGGGGTCCCTGGGGCCATCTCATCCTGTCATTTCTCCCTTCACAAATTCTCACTCCTGTCCCTCTCCACCCCATAGCCATGGCCCTGGCCCAGGCACTGTCTCTCTTGGACTATTACAGTAGTCTACAGTTGGCCCCCCGCCTCTAGTCCTGTCCCCACGTACACCTGCCTACGGCCAGGGAAACAGGTGCCAGATATTAAGTAAGATACTAAGTAAGATACTAAGCGTGATAGCCACGCTCTGCCTCAACCTCTGACAGCTAATACAGTTATCCTCTTTCTGTATGAAGAGGCAAGACCAGATGGTTAAATAAAGTATCCTGACTCCATAGATAAGAGAAAGACCCATTCTTTATGTCTGACTCCAACTTCTTCCTATGGTGGTACCGGCCCCATGGTCCTGCCCTGCAGGACAAGCCTGACAGGGACCACATGGTCACCCCATATAGGGCTGCCCCACTACCTGCGCTGGTGTGTGCTGTCTACTCCTGAGATCCAGAAGTGTGGAGACATGGCTGTGGCCTTCAGCCGGCAGAGGCTTAAGCCAGAGATCCAGTGTGTGTCGGCCGAGTCCCCCCAGCACTGCATGGAGCAGATCCAGGTGGGGGCTTCGCCCAGGTGGGGCAGTGCTGGGTGCTCTTTACCATCTGTCCCTGTGCCACCCAGGGAGGGGAAGAAGGTCTCTTGCCACAAGTCCTCAGAGAAAAAGAGTCCTAGGCCACCTAAAAAGGGCCAGGGGGACCAGCACTCCAACCCGGGGGACAGGCAGAGGAGGCCATTTCCCCAGAGGCTGAGGCAGCAACTTGCCAAGGTCACCAGCTGGTGTGTGGACAATCGACCTCCCCTGGGACCAGTGGAAGCCTGTCTCTGCGCAGAGCTGAGCTCAACTGCACATAATGCTGATCGGGGGGCAGGGGGTGCTGTAATTAGGGAAAGTGCTTAGGGATGGAAATTCTTTATTTCCCAATGCTTGGCAGGGTGGCCTGTTGTCCCAGGAGCGCCAGAGCAGAGAGAGATGCAGGGAGAGGGGTTTCAGCGCCTTCTAGATGAGAGCCTCCTTTCAGTGTGAGCTCACAGGGCCAGGGGTTTACCCAATGGCCTGGAGGGAGGAGGAGAGTTCAGGC
>NW_003852455.1:1003326-1032204 GCF_000181295.1 Otolemur garnettii | reverse complement strand
ATGTTTGTCACACTACCATGGCTTAATCGACCCCTTTGCAGGGTCCTGGGCCACCTATCAGGAGTGTTCTGAATGGACAGTTGGTGAGGGGTGGGTGATCTGAAGAGCCCAGGTATTCCAGGGGAACAAGGCTGCCTCCTCACCCCCAGCTAAGGTGGGGCTGTCTACCTCCTCACTGGAGCCATCTTTCAAGACGGGTCATGAAAGATGACCAAACATGAGGGCTGGGATCATGCTACAGTAACCAAGCTGAAAGAATGAAGCAGACACAAGCAAATAGGTTCCAGCCCCTTCCAATCCCCACCCCCACAAGGAGAGGAACTGGTAGATGGTCAAGATGGGGTTTTCCCTACCCAGGTACCCCAAGGGGAGGGAGTCTGAAGCTACAAGCCCCAAGAGACAAGGCCCTGGGCCCTTGTCCCCCCTTCCTTGGGATTCTGGCATCCAGAGCCACGCTGGAGCCTCCCCAGCCCTCTCTTTCTGTTCCCTTCAGGCCGGGCATATTGACGCCGTGACCCTGAGAGGCGAGGACATTTACTTGGCAGGGAAGATATATGGCCTGATTCCCGCAGCTGGGGAGCAGTATGCCTGTGAGTGCAGTGCCTGCCACCTGGCCCTGGCTGGGAGGTGGTTGATGTTTTATAAATATAAAAATGTGCCCCCCTCAGCCATTTCCAAAAACTCCAGCTCTCCCTAGGCACCTGTCTTCCAGGGCTAGTTGCTGTCTGTCACCAGGCACACCCCTCCTGCCTCAGTTTCCCCATCTACTCAATGCATGTCTCTAAAGGGTTGGCAATCTTCTTACAAAGGGTCTACAGACCACAGACAGTCTCTGTTGCAAATTCTTCTTCCTTTTAAGTACTCCTTTTGAGACTATAAAAACCACCATTAGCCAGCAGCCCACCCCATACAAAGCTTACTGGCCTTTGGACTATTGCGTCTCAGCCACCCAGCCCTGACCATCACAGCCCATGAAGGTGGACTTTAGGAGTCCCACCACCACCACCTTGTCAGCTCATTCACCTTCTCTGTGGCCTGGGTCCCGCTAAGTAGTGACCTCTGGGCCTTGGGTCCTTTCCACTTGGATGTGAGAAGTCTTTGGGTGTAAAGAAACCACCACTTCCCTCCCACCCCCAGAGGTGAGAAAAATAACACCTGGGTATAAAGAAAGAAAGAAATCCCTCTCTGGGAGGATTGAAAAGTGGAGCCACACAAGGGGTTTCCCAGCAAAGAGGGCAGGCAGGGCCCTGCTGGATTTGCTCCTTGGCCTGTGCTACTGGAGAGGCAGGAGGGACTGGCCCCGATCTCTCAGGTGTGTGGTGTCTCTCTCTCCCCAGCCGAGGACAAGAGCAACTCGTACTTTGTGGTGGCCGTGGTAAAGCGAGACAGCTCCCATTCCTTCACCTTGGATGAGCTCCGCGGCAAGCGCTCCTGCCACGGGGGCTTCGGCAGCACCGCGGGCTGGGATATCCCTGTGGGTGCCCTCATCCAGAGGGGCTTCATCCGACCCAAGGACTGCAATGTCCTCACAGGTACCACACTTCAAGGGTCACAGACTTGAGAGCTCTTCTTTGGGATTGGCTGGGGATGAGTGGCTAGCTGGGAGGTTGGGGGACATTGCTGGAAAGTGGCCAGGCATCTTCACAAGTGCTAAGTTGGAGGCATTTGCCAAGGATCTACCACACCCCCCACACAAGGCCTTTCCGTGTGGAGGATGGAAGTTGACAAAATCCTTGGGCTGAATGAGTACCTACCTCTGCCCTGGCTGGTAACTCAGAAAAAATAAAACATATTCTCTTCTAACCACTAACACAAACACATAGACGATACTAGGGTTGGCTCTGCCACCTCCAGACAGCTGGGCATTTGCTCTGATTAGAACAGACTAGCTTGAGATAGTGAGTTCCCTGTCTCTGAGGGAGTTCAAGAAAAGGCTGAGTGACTACAGAAGTTGTGACAGGGTACCTGTGTCTAGGCAACCTCTGCATTCCTTCCTCCCTGAGATCCTCCAAGGGGGCGCATGCCATTCAGAGCTGGGTGGAGAGCAGAGCAGATGGCTGGCCTTGAGCAGCAGAGCCAGATGGGTGGGTAGATTCATAGGGAAGCGGTGCCCCCATCTCCTCCCTGCCACCCTTTCTGCCACCAGCCCCTCATCACACCCCTTCCCCTCCTCCTCAGCGGTGAGTGAGTTCTTCAACGCTAGCTGTGTGCCTGTGAACAACCCCAAGAACTACCCTCCCTCGCTGTGCGTACTCTGCGTGGGGGACGAGCGCGGCCGTAACAAGTGTGTGGGCAACAGCCAGGAGAGGTACTACGGCTACAGTGGCGCCTTCAGGTACTCAGTGGGGCAGGCTGGGCAGGCTGAGGCCGGGGGAGCAGGTGGGGCCCTCCTCCTGATGCCCACCTTGTCCTCTTGGCAGGTGCCTGGTGGAGAATGCGGGTGATGTGGCCTTCGTTAGGCATACAACCGTGTTTGACAACACGAATGGTAGGTGAGCAGGAGGCCAGGCTGAGCAGGGTCAGACGTGTAGTGGGGCTTGCTATTCTCTGTCCCCAACACAATCCAGATACAAGCTAAGAAAGCCCCAGGGGCCATTTGGTAAGAACAGACCTCAGGCCATACGTCAAAGGGTACAGGACACATAACAGTCTTTACTGTCCTGGAATTCAAGTCCTTATTCCACTGAATGGTAAAAGCTCAATTCTGGTCAATTTGGGGGTATTATGTAGTGCCAGGGTATGTGGGTGGGGTTGGCTGGAGCCTCCCTACAGGGTCACCAGTTCACATCAGCATCTGGTATTTGGTCCTGAGCAGGTTACTGCCCTGGCTGGGAAATCACAGGCCTCTGAGGCAGGGCACACCCCAGACACATCACACAAAGGGTTGTTCTTCTGGAGTCGCCTTCCTGGGCTCCTCCAGGGAAGACTTGCCTAAGAACACTCTGCCCCAGAACGCCTTTTATCCTCAGCTACATCACTCCCGTGCCCCGCCTGTTCTCCCTCAGTGAATCTGTGTCCATTTTGAAGACAGAAGGCTGTTTCTCTCCAAGGCTAATTGCTTGTACTTTCCCTATGCCCTACCTGTATCCTAGGCTTTGAGGGTCCAGATGCTGGAGGCTCAGTCTCCTCCATGCCATCCTAACACTTCTCTTAGACTCAGCCCAGAAAGGCAGGGCTATGGCCTGGAGGACAGGGGGACTGGTCAAAGGGAAGCAAGATAGAGAAACACCAGTTGGTCTTCCAAATCTTGGCCCCTGCCTGCTGTGGAGGCCACCATCCCCTAGAAGGAGGAAGCCATGTGATCCTGCATAAGCCTGGTGTGATTCTCGATGGGGTCAGAGGAGGAGGGCAGGTAGGGAGGGGCCTTGTCCAGGGTTACCCGTTTCCCTTTTATCTTAAGCTCTCCTCTGGCTCACCTGGAGTTTCTTCTGGAAATGGGAGGAGGCTGCATGCTAAGTGAATGATGAAGACACAGAGATAATGTGATTCCCCAGGACAGTGTTTTCTCAGGAAGCCCTAGGACCACCTGCTTTCAGGATTACTGGGATGTGATTTAAAGTGCAGATTCCTGAGCCCCACCTGCAACCTCCCTAATGAGATTCTTTGCAAGCAGGAGCCCTTAAAGCTGCCTCTTATGTCTAGGGGCAATGTGATACCACCTCCACTGTGAGATCACTCACCACCTTCAGGAACTCACTCCACTCTGAGTGCCAAGGCTGTAACACACAGATGAGAGTCTTTGGGACTGTTTAAGAGCCTAAGTTTCCTCACCTATAAAATGGGGACAATAGTACCTGCCCTGTGTTTCTGTCATGAAGATCAAGTAGCTCTTATGAAGTGCCTGTCACATAGTAGGTACTCCTTAGTCCCTACCAGTAGGATCTGGGAGGGGGACCAGTAGTCCCTACCAGTAGGATCAACTAATACCTAGCAGAGCCGGCTCCTCTCACCCTGGTAATGGAGTGGAGCACCTAGAGAATGGAGAAGGTGGGGAGCTGGCCAGATACTTCCACCTACCCACAGAGAAGTTTGGGGACCCAGGAGAACAGCAGCCTCTCTCTATCCTTCTCCCCACTCCCTCTCACACCACCGTCTTCCGTAGGTCACAATTCCGAGCCCTGGGCTGCTGAGCTCAGGTCAGAGGACTATGAGCTGCTGTGCCCCAATGGGGCACGGGCTGAGGTGTCACAGTTTGCAGCCTGCAACCTGGCACAGATACCATCCCATGCTGTCATGGTCCGGCCAGACACCAACATCTTCACTGTGTTTGGACTGCTGGACAAGGCCCAGGTGAGCCAGGGCCACGGCTGCCTCATTGAGGGCTAGGCAGCTGAGGTGAGCCAAGCCCCTGGGAGTCCCTAGTCTACCTGGAACAGATCTTGGGAGAATCTGAGCAAGCCTGGGGGGAGATTCTGTGATAGTCACTTACTCAAGGTCATCCCTCCAGCAACTGTCCCCTCCATCTCCTGCATCATTAATTTCTCCTTCTTAACTGGACCATTCTCGCCAACATACAAACATGCTGTTATTTTTACTATGTTTAAAAACCAAACTAACTTTCTTGGTCTCACATCCTCTTATAGCCATAATCCTCCTCCCTTTCAGAGCAAAGCACCAAATTAGAGTTGTCACTACCTTGGAGTGAACTAATTCCTTTCCTTCTGGTCTCTCTTAAGGATGGAGACTACTCCAGACAGGCCCTCACCAGGGCCCTGAACCAGCCTCAATGGCTGTTTCTCAGTCCTCGTTGTACTTGACCTCTCAGCAGCACTGGCCATGGGCCCCTCCTCCCATTAGCACTTTTCCCAGTTGGCTTCCTGCCTGGCCTCCTCTCCCGTCTCTGGTCACTCTTCCTCATAGCCCTATAGCCCTGGCCTGTGAGTACTATAAACCCACAGGATTCAGTTCTCAGCCCTCTTCTGTCTACACCTGTACCCTTATTGACTCATCCAGTCTCATGTCACTAAATACCATCTATATACAGATGGCTTCAAAATTTACATCTTCAGCCTGGCTTCAGTCCCAAACTTGCATGTGTAACAATTACCTACCTGATATTCTGATTGTATTCCTAATAGGCATCTATCTCAAACTGATCAAGTCCAAAGTTGGAATCCCTTTAGCATTTCCATTTCTTCAGGAGTCATCTTTGTCTCCTGTCTTCCTTTTATTCTCTATATCCAATCCATCAGCAAACCCCATTCGCTGTACACCTAGAATTTGAACCCAAGTTCTCTGACAATGGAGCCACTCCTCTTTCCCACAACTGACCTAGGCTAAAATTTCCCTTCTTCCCCCCACCCTCCATAACCACAGAATTGCAGAGCTGACCACTCTCCAGGCCTGTTCCTAAACTTTGAAACTATAAGTTCTTTACTTTAGGTCCCTATGCTTCCCCAGGGGTAAGGGGTCTCTAAATCCTCTAACATATAGCAGGAGAGGGAGAATCCTGGATGGATGTTAATCCTGAATGGATGTGCATTTTGAGGAGTGAAAGGTTGATAGATTTCATCAGATCTTCAAGAGGATCTATGAGTCCCCTCCAAAAAGACTGATAGTCATTTGACTACTCCTTCTTTCCTCCTAGGTCAGTATTTAACACCCAATGTAGGCATTTACCTATATTCTCTAGATGCCCCTTATTTACATTTCTATTTATAATTCCTCATACTACTTTTGGTCTTTTTAATAGCTGTGTTAGGGCTGTGGCCATAGGACATTCATTCCCATGATTCTCAGCAGGGAAGAGAGCAGCCGGATGCTAGGAGGGTGGAGCAGTAAGGACATTCAAGTCTCCTGCTACATTGTGGTCTATCAGAGAACAAAAGTCTCTCTCCATGTAATTGGTTTGTGGGGAAAGGAAACCCATAAGATAGAATGAGACAGCATGGCAGAAAAGGTTGAAAAGTGTTTTTCCCACTTATCTCTTTTTCCTGTAAATCTCCTGCTTCCATTCTGCATCCAAGAACTGGTGTAGTTTGCTTCTGAATGACTCTTACAATGGTGCCTATTGTAGGATAGAGCAGGGTCATAGCTTTCCCCAAAACCCCTTTGCTGACAGAGGCTGGACAGTTGTCAAGCTGATGACTTCAACTCAGAGTCCTGGTGCCCTGAAATTACTCACACCTTGGGTCACCATATGTAATTTGTGCCAAGCAGTACCAGGTAGGTGACCATTTGTGAGCATGGATGAGAAGTAGGTCTGCTTGTGGTGCTTCCAGGACCTGTTTGGAGACGACCACAATAGGAATGGGTTCAAAATGTTTGATTCCTCCAACTATCATGGCCAAGACCTGCTTTTCAAGGATGCCACAGTTCGGGCGGTGCCTGTAGGGGAGAAAACCACCTACCAGGACTGGCTGGGGCCTGACTACGTGGCAGCTCTGGAAGGGATGCTGTCCCAGCAGTGCTCGGGTGCAGGTATGTCAGCCCCAGGGCCCTACGACATCACCCAAAAATTCTGATGGAGCTGAGGGTACCCTGGGTCTCCAGGAGGCCCCCATTTTACAGACAAGCAAGGGGAAGTGGCCGGGGAGGATCTCAGCAGGGAGAGCTCAGGCAGTGACAGCAGGAACACTGGCTGTGTCTCCCAAAGAGACCTAGATAATGAATTTAAATGCTAAAAATGATAGTCCTGAGAGGATTTGAGGCAATGACATAAATATACATATAGTATAATTTTGAAAGGAATGAATATGTAAAGAAACCAGGGGGAGAAAAATTGTAAGCTGGTGGAAGGAGGGAGGCTGGAGCGAGTTTCCTACACAGAAATATCACCCCCTAGAGCCCAGCGCTCGAGCGGAGCAGCACCAGAGCTACCCGCGCCTCGAGACCTTAACTGCTGTGTTTGTCCCCAGCAGGCACTGTCCCCAGGGAGCCCCTGCTGCTGCTGCTGCTCCCGCTGCCCCTGGCTGCTGGCCTCCTCCAGCCGGCGCCTTGAGCGGTTCCCGGAGGCTCCGCCTCGGCCCCACGGAGCCGGTTCGGGGTGGGGAAAGTCCCACACCGCGCGACAGCAGAGGGCGCGGGCGCAACCTCAGAGCTTCGGCCTGGCCACTCGGCCCGAGAAGTTTCTATGGCTGCTTCGAAGCGGAATAGAGACGAATGCTCGGAAAAGTCCCCGGGCCTCGAGTTGGGCGGGCGCCGGCGCCTCCTGCGGGAGCCCCGCCGCCCACAGGCACCACCTGGCCCCGCGCTACCTGCGGCGCCGGCCCCAGGCTCGTCCGCCCCCGGGCTGGCGCGGCGCGCGCTGCCAACAGCCGCCTCCCGCCACCTGGAGCCTCGCGGCCCGCGCGGGAGAGGGCCGGTTGCCAGGGAAACCGGCTGCGCGGAGCCCGCCCCGCCGAGCCGCCCGCGCCCGCCAGCCTGCGGCCTGGACCCCGCAGCCCCCCGCCGCCCGCGTCCCCGGCTGTCCCCCAGCCGCCTGTCCGCGAGGCTCCTCCTGGGGACACCGTGTCCACCAAGGCACTTGCCAGCTGAGGCTGCCGCCAGGTCCTCCAAAAAGGCGCGGCTGCTGGGCACAAGCGGCCCTTTGTCTTTGTAGATGGCTTGGCGTGGCCCAGCCCATCGCACGGCCGATTCTGCCAGGCTGGGGAGGGAAGGGCGGCTGGACACTTGGGTCGAGATCGCAAGGGACCCCCAGCGAAGGAAATGGCCCTCAGTGAGGCATTTCCTCCGTGAGGCGGGGAGGCTTCGTGCGGGCCTGGGGCTGGGATCCTGCGGAGCAGGCGTCTGCTGAGGACCGCGGGCCTCACCGTGCTGCGCCCCGCCGGGCCACTAGCTCTAGCCCACTCCTGGCTTGCGTCGTCCCCTATCCCCAAGGTGGTGCCTGGGACCCCTTCTGAACACCTGTCAACAGCAGTAGCCCCCGGACTGCAGGGAGCGGGAGGTGACCCAGGCCTCCAGCAAGGAGACCCTCTAAAGGTGGGCTGGGGAGGCGCCTTCCCTTGTCAGGTGACCGTGTGGAGCTGAGCCCCCGGGGGCCACTCTCTCCAGAGGAAGATTCCCCCCTTATACCCCTCTGCGACAGTCAGCAAAGAGGGCGCTCTCTATACTCCACTTTGCTGCAGTTGTCTGAGGAGCCACAAAAAGTTTCCAGAACTGCCAACTCTTCTTACTCTGAATCTTGCTCTCTTAAAAAAAAAAAAAAAAAAGAATGAGAAGAAACAGGAGCAAGCAGCCCTCGTCAGCAGACTGGGAGCCGCGTGGGTCGGGAGCTATTTGCATCCTGGTCTGCGGGGGCCTTGGGGATGCTGATGACAGGCCGATTCCTGGTGGCTCGCCCCCTCCTGTGGGCGTTGGGACGGATGCCTTACATCTCTCAGCAGGAAGGAGGCCCTGGCAGTTCCTGGCTGTAGTCACATCGTCCTGAGGAGTCCTGGTCACCTCACCCCACTGCAAGGAACCACGAGGAGCTGGGTCTCTGCCACCGAGCTTGGTACCCTCCTCATTGTAGGGGGCCAGTGCTTCTCTGACCAGATGATTGTTTATTTGTTTTAAGGGATATATGTGTGCAGTGAGAAGTGTATTTCTGTGTAGCTCCCCTGGGTGTGCTGCCCAGGATGTGACACCTCTACTGTGAGCCATTTAAAGTGTGGCCTGCAACAGTGCTATGTAAGTGACCTTCCATTGTCAGATGATGGCAGGGTCCTCTGCTGTGACAGTGCTAATGAAAGATGTTGGTTTGTTTTTTAAATAAAGCCAGACAACCCTGCACACGCAGAGGCTTGGACTGTGAGAGAATTTTTTTGCTGCTGATTTTGTTTTCTTAGGTGCTCAAATGCCAACCTGCCCAAGGTCACTGCCCTGCTCCATCCAGAATGGCAGATTCCACTCAGAGCTCAGTTCCTAGAGAATCAGAGTCAGAGACCACCGTGGGCCTCCAGTCAGTGAGGCCCCAACTCCCTTTTCCAATTTGGAGTGGTTCCCTCGCCCCTGCAGGGCTTCAACCCAGCACATCCCAGCTGCCTCCACCCACTCAGTCTCTGGGGTGTCCGCTTCTCTGGGGCTGGGTGCAGAGGAGGGTGCAAACTTCTCCACTGCCCCCTGCCCCATGTCTCCAAAATAAGCCGCCAACACCTTTTTTCCAGCAAGCTTGCCGCCAACTCACTGAAGGGGGAAGTAGATCTCCAAGAGTTTTTGTGGGGAGCACTGTCTGGCCTGTACTGAGGTTCAGATGGACTCCAGCTGGTCTTGGCCAGTGCCCTGCTCTCCCTTCAGGAGGTGGAGGTTCTCTGCTCCCTTTTCCACTGCTCCTGCTCTTCAGTGGACCCCAGGTTTCCTCCCTCCATTGCTGCAGCATCTCCTGGGGCCAGGTCTTGCCCATCTCTGCACACAGGCCATTTCCTATAATCATTGTTTTGATCATGAAGTTATGCAGCTCCCAGGGAACCTGGGCAACCCAAGTTGGCAGACCTCATCTGTGCATCACATGGCTCAGTTTCAGCTATCCAGCCGCTCTGATGTTCCAATGCTGCTGCACCCCCTCGGGGAAAGGAGAGTTAACCCCAGGGAGCCTGAGCTCCTTAGCTAGAAAACAAGCAGAGTGACCATACCTCCCTGATGAGGTTACTGTGAAGATTGATCATCATATACATAAAACACTGAGCACCATGCTTGGCACATGTTCACTATTGCTATTGCTATTACTCCGGAGCCTCTTTTTTTGGCTTAAGTTTAAGATTCTCGGGAGAGATAATCTGATGAGCCCAATATAAGTCAGTCATCCGTTACCAGACAAGCCAGTTCTGACCAGAGCAGAGTGTATAGCTGATATTGGCCACTGAGGCCCCAGGGAAAGAGAAAATAATATCCTTGTGGGCCAGGCAGCCATGCCCCCTGCAGGTTACCAGGCTTATGTGAGGGGACATTTGCCATTAGTCAAGCAAATATTTATTGATACCAACTATCAGTACCACCCCTAGACCTGGGTAAGAGGAACTAGGGTCCTCAGTTTTGTGCCTCAGAGCAGTACTTTTCAGACCTTGATGTGCACACGAATCACCTGGGGATGTTGTTAAAATGCAGATTCTGACTCAGAAGTTCTGGCATGATTCCGAGAGTCTGCAGTTCCAACCAGCTTCTGGGTGGTACATATGCTGTACACCCTCCCTCCAGCCACACCCTACCCACAGTGGGGGCAGTCACAGGGAAAAGGGATATGTTCACTCAGAGACCATCTATCTTAGGTCCAGATATCTAGGACTGTGGAATTCATACCCCCAATAGCCCAGAGCCAGCTCCCAGGGTGTGCATGGGCGTCTTCTCTAGGTCCTAAGGTGGCCATGACTGGCTCTTTGCAGGAGTGTAGATAAGTGTAGTGAGCATGTCTACCTGCCTGTGCACAAGGCCCTCAAAGTGTGGGATGCAGCCTGGATGGGAAGAGACGGGGGTGGGCTATGTGGGGGAAGCCTGTTCTCTCTGCACCTCCTATTCTAGTCTGCCAAGTCTTTACAAAGATTTATTTGTCAAAGTAGGAAGAAGACATACATTTTATTTAGTAGTTTGTTAGCTTAAATTACAGCATTTTAAAACATAGCCACATGGTAATGGACCTCCATTGTTATTCTTATCCTGGCCCCACAGTGGTCCAGGCAGACTGGCCTGCTGTGTGCAGGTTTTGGAAAGTACCGAAAAATGTAAGCCCCACTACCTCTGCCCCTGGTCTCATTTGGAGAGGCCATGGCATTAGTGTGGTGGAAGAATACCAAGTGAGGAGGTGAGAGGCCCCCAACAAGGGCAGGTCCTGGTGGCCCACCCAGCACATCCCCAGATAAGCCATTACCCCAACTTCAGACTCCTCCCCTGAGCTTTCTTCACTGTTTACAATGAGGCTGGAGTTCTTAGTACCACATTCTTGTGTAGAAGACTCACACAATAGGTATAAAAGCTACAATTTTTTAAGATATTCCAATTTGGAAAAAAAAAAAAAAAGAAGTAGCTCACTCACCCTAGGATTCAGGAAACTTGAATTCTAGTTCCACTTGTGCTATTCACTTTGGGCAAATATATTCTCCTCTCTCAATAATCTCAGTTCCCAAATCTATAAAATGGGAAACTTGTTTGGTCCCTCAGGCATTTCTACCTTGAACAGTAATTCTTATCCAAAAAAAAAAAAAAAAAATCCTCAGTCTTCACATGGTTGTTGCTTGTGGAGGAAGGAACCTATGGCCTTCCTGGTCCTTAAGTGCAGCCTTTTGACTGAATCCAAATTTTATATAACAAATCCTTTTATTGAAAGGGGTGCAACAGAGAAAGATGAACTTTTCTTGCCTCCTTTAGTACTTAAAAAAGAATGATCTTGAAAACAGAAGGCCATAGGGTCACCAGCCCTATGGGGGCCAGGTGGGCTCCTGTTATTTCTGCCTTTCTCGGTTCCCTCCAGCTTGGTGCTAGCAGCACAGAAGCTGAGCTCACAGCTGAACGCTGTTACACATCACCTGAGGGCTTGTGAAGCCACGTGCAGTGGCTCATGCCTGGAGTTCCAGCTACTAGGGAGGCTGAGGCAGGTGGATCACTTGAACCTGGGAGTTTGAGGCCAGCCTGGACAACATAGTGAGACTCCCTCACTCCACCCCTGTCTCTAAAATGCATTTATATAAACACAGGTTTCTGGGGTACTAGAAATACCCCCAGTATTTCTAATCTCATAGGGTGGGGCCTAAGAATTTGTTTCTGGCAAATTCTTAAGTACTGCTGCTGCTGGTTAGGGACCTCACTTTGAAGAAAAGTGCTCAAGGTGACATGGGCTCACACTCCATCAGAGCATTAGCAGGCACCTGCATCAGTGGTAGACAGGGCCAGAGTGGGAAGGATGAGTGGTTACGAGGTCCTCGTGAAGAAAGCTGGGCCCAGCCCAGAAGAAGAGGCAGGCCTATGGCCAGGGCCTCCTTGGTCTCCATGGGGAAGAGGTGGGATGTGTAGGAAGATCCCTCTATGTCTAGCCCAGCTCTCCAAGCAATCCAACCAGCTAAGGGTGTGGGACAGAATTCTGACTTCACTCTTTCCTCCAGCCCACGGCTCTCTAGCCCTGTACTCTCTACCCTCACAATTCTGAGCAGAGCCTTCAGGATGAGGAGATAATTCAAAGGTTAGCATGTAAAAGATGTGTGTGGTCAGAATGCCCTCTCTTCCTCTTTCCTAGTTTTTTATGTCCTGGAAAGGATAGCATTCCTGATAAACTGTCTAATAGAAAAAAAGAGAGAAAGATCATAACACACAACTACTCCCTTGTTTGGTTAACCACCTGGGGCTTACCTTGTCTCAAAGAGTTTATTTTCACAGCATTTGAAAATAACTGAGACGATAGGATCATGACCCTCCCTCAATGCATGCTCCTTCCATCACCATTTTCTGGGGAAACTGATAACCTAATCTAATGGGGGGGGGGGAGGAAAAACAAACACAGCTACTTCACATCTGGCTCTTGCTACTAGCTAGCAGCGGTCCCTTTTTCCTTTCCTTTATCCCCGTAAAAACCTCCAAACCCTTTATGCTAGAGCCAGCACTCCTCATTCCTTTCTTTTCTGCCATGTCTTTCCTCCCCTTGGGAAGTAAAATAAACTTTTACTTCTTTCTATCCTAATCTTTGTGTCAAGAATTCTTTCCCAAATCACACTAAAAGTTCCCACCCTAACCACCCCCAGAAACCTCCAACTCAGCAGAAAATTCAAACTTTTATCTTCTCTACTATGTTCTACCCTTGGGACATTAGAGGTTGAAGAGGAGAACCTGGTGGCCTTCTAGGCAGGGCATTCTTGGATCCCAATCCGAGCACCCGTGTAGCAGACTCTGCCTCTGGCCTTTTCCCTGCCTTCCTGTCTCGCAGACCCGAATTTTGTTCAGGGTGGTAACATGCCCAGCTAAAAATATCACTGATGGGTGTCCAGACAACTTTGTCTAGCTAAAGAAACCTAAGTGGAAATGCCAGGGTGTGGATTTCAGGGAGACTTCCTAAGAGGCACCAACTGAGCTAGCCCTTCACCGTAAGTTCTTCTCCCCTTTCCCAGAAAGCAGACCAGGTGGCCAGGAAAGCAAGGAAATGGAGCAACCCATGTGAGGCAAGGAACCCATCCTTTCCTATGCGAGGCCACAAGCACAAGGAAAAGGACTATATGGTAAGGAGAGAATAGTAAAAAGAGGGAAGCATTTGGGTCACGTGGCAGTTCCCAGGCCTGGAATGGCCCAATCCAGATTCCTTGATGGCTAATTCTAGTTTTCTCTTGTTTCAGCTGAATGCATTGCAAACTGATAATAGTCATAATAGTGCAAAGAGCATGAGATAGGTCCCTGGAGCTCCCAGGTCAGCACTTCTCAACCTGTGGGTCACTATTGTTACCCCTTTGTAACAATGACAATACATCCCGCATATCAGATATTTACATTACAATTCATAACAGTAGCAAAATTACAGTTATGAAGTAGCAACAAAAATAATTTTATGGTTGGGGTCATCACAACATGAGGAACTATATTAAAGGGTCGCAGCAGTAGGAAGCATTAGGAAGGTTGAGAACCACTGTTGTAGGTTCTTTCCTAGCTTGTGGGACTCTGGGAAAGTCATGGCCCCTCTCTGGGCCTTGTTTCTTCATCTGTGCAAATGAGCCAGAGACCTTCGGGGTCTTCTTAGGCCTTTCTGTAGCTCAGATTCAAGAACCAGAGCTGAACATGGAGGGATTTTAGGGATAGGACAGGAAGTCCCTTTGGGGACAGATGATATCCTGGGGTTGGTGTCTTATCAGTGTTCAGCCAAAAGGAAATCCTGATGCACAGAATTTGAGGTGTCTTCAATAATACAGTCTTGGCCCTGTAAGCCTTTTAACAATCCAAAGGGGATTGTTTCTAAGTATCTCCTTGATATCAACCTTGGGGTGTCTAGAAGCCCTATTATCTCTGGAAGAAGCCCCAAGGGATTTCTGCAGACTTGTCATCTGCTGACACCCCTCATTAATCAGGTGTGATGAACAATTGGAGTTCTTGGCTGCTTATGGGAAGGACAGAGCCTGGTGCTGCCCCAGGGGAAAAGCCTGAGACCCTTGAGATTGGTGGCAGCCAGGTCATGAAGCAATCTCTGTGATGTGTGCATCAGTTTAGGTCTGGGTCACATGTTACAGCCCTGATTCTGGAGCATAGAGTCATCCCTTCTAGAAGTACAACAGAAGGAGGAGAAAATCAGGGTACTGTCAGAAGAGAATTGACAAAAAGGATATGGTGGCAGATTGCCCCAAACCACACTGTCCTCAAACCTGGCCCAGCCCAGCTCTATCCTGGTAGGGTTAAGGCACCTGCAGGTTCTGTGAGCCCTCTGAGGAGAGACAATGGTGGGGCACCATTCTCTCAATGAATGGAGGAGCATACCAACAGCACTTCTTTTCAAAGGCAGTCAGGCAACTGTGACAGATGTTTTCATTATCAGACTGGTGTGAGTCGGCTCAAGAATGTTCACCATCCTCAGACATGACCTGTGAGCTTCAGATGTTTTCATTATCAGACTGGTGTGAGTCGGCTCAAGAATGTTCACCATCCTCAGACATGACCTGTGAACTTCTGGCCAAGGGGGGTTATTCATGCCTGTAGTCCCAGCACTTTGGGAGGACAAGAATGGAGGATCACTTGAGACCACAAGTTCCCAGCCCACCTGGGCAATATAGAGAGACCATGTTTCTATAAAAAAGTGGGAAAAAATTAGCTGGGTTTGGTGGCACATGCCTGTAATCCCAGCTACAGGCTAAGGTAGGAGAAGCTCTTCAGCCTGTGTTTAAGGTTGCAGTGAGCTATGATCAGGTCACTGTACTGCAACCTGGGCAACAGAGTGAGACCCTGTCTCTTGAAAAAAAAGAATCATTGGCTATATTCTGCCACTAAGACTCTGGAATTCTGCCTACACCCTCCTTCCCTTCTTGCCCCTTTTGGAAGGCTTCCTCCAGACTCCAAGTTCAGCCCATGAAGGAGTCACCATACCTCTGGTAAACCAAATCTGTATTTTTTTTTTTTTTTTGAGACGGAGCCTCAAGCTATCCCCCTGGGTAGAGTGCTGTGGCATCATGCTCACAGCAACCTCCAACTCCTGGGCTCAAGCGAGTCTCCTGCCTCAGCCTCCCAAGTAACTGGGACCACAGGCGCCCGCCACAACGCCTGGCCATTTTTTGGTTGCAGCTGTCATTGTTGTTTGGCGGGTCCGGGCTGGGGATTCAAACCCGCCACCTTAGGTGTATGTGGCTGGCGCCTTAGTCGCTTGAGCCCCAGGCGCCAAGCCACCAAATCTGTATCTCTGGGGCACACTCTAGGGGCAGAGAGGAAACCTCTCCTTTAAAAACAATAAAAGGAGGTTTTATTGATCATAGGTTCACCTATGTCTTTTCACTTGCACAGATCTATGTTCAAGCTGTGTTTGTGTGTCTGTGTGTCTGTGTGTGTATGTATAGGGGAAGGGGAGCTCTAAACATAATGATGAAAGTTACCCTCCCAATATTTCTCAAGATATAAGCCTTGTAGAGAAACTACTTTGTATGATACCATAAGGGTGGATGCATGTGTCCAAACCCATAGAACATACAACCCCAAGAGTGAGCACTAATATAAGTTATAAACTCTGAGAGACCATGACCTGTCCACCTAGGGCCTACAATTGTAACAAATGCACCACTCCGATGAGGAATGTTGATAGTGGAGGAGGCTGTGCACGTGTCGGAGCAGAGGGTGTATGGAAAATCTCCGTACCTGCTGCCAAGTTTAGCTGTGAACCTAAAACTGCTTTTTAAAATAAAGCCTTTTTTAAAAAATGAAGGGGCTTTCCTGGCTAAAGACTAGACTAATGGAGTAACTACCCCCGTGACTCCAGCCCCACTCCTTATGCCCCTCTGCTTGCCCTACCCTGTGCATAAGAATTGTCACCCTATAATTATGCAGCTATGGAAGTAAGAATGAATAAATGAGTGAATCATACAGTGCCAAGCCCAGGCTTCCATCGTAGCCTGGATTCCCTCTGCCCACTACCCACTAGCATCCTTTGGACCAAGTATTTTTTAGGTTTTTTCTTTTTGTTTGCTTGTTAGTCTCACTCTGTCACCCAGGCAGCAGCATGACCATAGCTCACTATAACTTCAAACTCCTGTGCACAAGTGGTCCACACACCTCAGGCTCCTAAGTAGCTGGACTATAGGCACACACAACCATGCTCAGCTAATTTTTTAACTTTTTGTAGAGATGAGGTCTTGCTGTGTCACCCAGGCTGGTCTCAAACTCCTGGTCTCAAGAGAAACTGGTCCTAAGTAGCTGGACTACAGGCACACACAACCATGCTCAGCTAATTTTTAATTTTTTGTAGAAATGAGGTCTTTTTTTTTTTTTTTTTTTTTGAGACAGAGCCTCAAGCTATCCCCCTAGGTAGAGTGCGGTGGCATCACAGCTCACAGGAGCCTCCAACTCCTGGACTCAAGCGAGTCTCTTGCCTCCACCTCCCAAGTAGCTGGGACCACAGGCGCCCGCCACAACGCCTGGCTATTTTTTGGTTGCAGCCGTCATTGTTGTTTTGGCGGGCCCGGGCTGGATTCGAACCCGCCACCTTGGGTGTATGTGGCTGGCGCCTTAGCCACTTGAGCCACAGGCACCAGCCAGAAATGAGGTCTTGCTGTGTCACCCAGGCGGATCTCAAACTCCTGGTCTCAAGAGAAACTGGCCTCCTAAAGTGCTAGGATTATGGGTGTGAACCACCACCTGGCTAGGATTTTTTAGCCCCCTTTCTAACCCAGTTGCCTCCAAGAAGGACACCAAGCCCCTTGATGAGCTGCAGGCCCTGAGTAAGTAACCGCAGACTCTGGCAGGAAGTCAACTGGATTGATGACTTCCATGGGGACAACTAGCCACATTTTGGACTTGGACTTGGAAATTTCACAGTTTGGGCTCCTCCTGTGCCTTACCCAGAACTTTCCAAAGAGAAAGTTGTCTCCCTGAGTCTGTGGCTCTGCTGTCCTGGGATGGGACCACCCACAATGGAGGCCACCAGCCCTCAGGGAAGAGCTCTAGGTTTCCTGGATAACAAAGATTTCATTCTGGAAAACCAGAATGAGGCATCAGAGTGGCCTCCCTTGCTGTAGGGGATTTTCTTTAAGACAAGTCTGATAAAATATATCTTAAGACAGTAGCTGGACAAATGACCAAGACAGAGGTATAGTAATGTTCATTCTAGATTTTTGGTAATAGCAAAATACTGGAAACAACCTCAATGCCCATCATTATTGGGTTGTGTAAGTAAAGATGGTACATGCTTCCATCTGCAGCCGTTAAATGAAGGGTAGAGCTATATTTACTGATGAGGAAAGGGTTCTGCGACATATTGTTGAGTAAAAAGAGCAGGTTATGAAACAGTATATAATCCCATTATCATAAAATCTCACATGCACACTCACACACACTAACACACACAGAGCCGTCTGGAAATCTGTTCACCAAACTGTTAACAGTAACTATCTCCAGTTGGTGGAATTTAAGGGTAATTTTTACTTTCTTTAAACTTTGAGTTTTGTTAAACTCTTGATTTTGAATTTTAAAAGATTTTAAATAATCGATTTCATTTCAGAATGAATAAATAAACAAGCAAACAAAAAAAATAAACCCTTCTACTTGTACTGTGCCAGTCAAATTTGATGTCTCCTTCTCTGGTCCCTGTATGGGTCTGGGTGGGTGTGTGGCTCTGCCACCAGCCATGTGACCTTCAAGAGGTCACGCAGCCCTTCAGAGCCTCCATTTCTTCCTTGAGTGTCTGCCTTGTGGGCTAATTGGGAGGAGTAAGTAAGAGATGGTCTTCTGGGGTGAACAGAGTGAGGCCCTGTCTGCCAGGCCAATGCAGGACCTCAGTCTCAAGGCATCAGAGACCAGAAACCCATGCTTGCCATACTGTCCTCTCCGATTTCTACAGCTGCCTGAGCCCATAGCTTCTGCCAGGTGTGGGCAAATATGGGAGGACAAAAGGGAAGTCTACAAGGCAAGATCAGCCTAATAGACATGGACTAAAATCAGGCTCAGTGGGGGCAGCTATGGGTAATTGGGAATCAGAACCCAAGGGCTGAGGGAGAACTGTGGGTGGAAGGGAAGGGCCTAAGCCGTGCAGTCTGAGACCTGCATTGAACAGTCTGCTTCAGGCAAAGCAGGGCGGTGGGGGGATGGCAGAGGAAATCTCCTCCAGAACCCTCCACTCAGCACCCCTCACTTATTCACACTGCTGGCTCCAAACCCCCTCTCCCCGCTAGTGCACAGGCTTGTGTAGGATGCTAGAGCTGGAAGAGACCTCAGTGAATCAGCTTGTCCAACCAGCTCATCTCACCCCCTCATATTTCAGGAAACCAAAGCCCACAGCAGATAGGACTTTCTGCTGATGGGGATGTGGCAGTCACGGCTTCAGACTCAAACCCAGAGTTTGGTTTCCAGCTGTGGAATGACAGGACACGGTGTGCAGCACCCAGTTGCAATAGCGGGTTCCCTCCCACCAGCTCCCAACCTGGTTCACCACCTGGGAAAGTCTGAACAGTTGCACCACAGCTCTGCGCCCGAGGCCCTCATTGCCAGCTGGCCAGGAGGTGATCCAGCGCCAAAATCCCTTTTTAGAGTCTGTTCCTGGATCCTTCCTGGCACCAACTGTTATAGGTTGGATTCCCAGGAAAACACACTGTGAGACAGAGATTCGTGTGCAGGTTTGCTGGGAAGTGCCCTCAAGAACAACGCTGTAAGGGGGTATGGAATCGTGCGGCAGCCAGAGAGGAGCTGCACGCCTGCGGGTGTGCCTTCCGAGTTATCCTGCCTTGGAGCAGGAGGGCCTGGCCTTTAAATCCCTGGATCCTCCCTCATGGATGCAGGTGTGACTTTGAGCAAGACGACTGTCTTCAGCTGAGGGCAAGTCTCAGACAGAAACCCTGCTGGGCTCCATCAGCCATCAACACCATTGCAGCAAGGGAATGAAGGCCTTAGTCCTGACACCGGCTCTGGGCAGTGCACTGACATGTCCACTGGAGAGGGGAGGTGACCCGCCTGAGGTCACATAGACAGTGAATTGATGGTGCAGAATTCATACCTGGGGGCTAAAGCCCATACCTCAATCCCAACAATAATATGAATATCTAACACTTAGAGGGCCTATTAACGCGTGCCAGGTGCTACCTCTAAATGTTCTCGCTTAGCATTCCAAACATCATAGGCCAGCATTCTGGTTCACACCTGTCATCCTAGCACTCTGGGAGGCTGGGGCAGAAGGATCCCTTGAGCTCAGGAGTTTGAGACCAGCCTGAGCCAGAGTGAGACCCCATCTTTCCTAAAAATAGAAAAATTAGCTGGGTGTCTTAGTGAGGTCTGTAGTCCCAGCTACTTGGAAGAGTAAGCAGGAGGATCAGTTGAGCCCAAGAGTTTGAGGTTTCTATGAGCTAGGCTGAGGCCATGGGACTCTAGGCCTGGGACAATAGAATAAGACTATTTACAAAAAAAAAAAAAAAATCATGAAACGGGTGTTAATATTACAGCCACAATTTACAGATGAAGAAACTGAGCAGTTTGGAGATGAGTAACTTGCCCAAGGTCACTGGGCTAATAAACCAGGGTTTGAGCCCAGGCAATTGACACCAGAGCCACTACATGATAAGGATATGCTGACAAATTGGACCTTGCCCAGTAGCTTGTGGATAATATGCATTTTTGGAATATTTTTGTAGTAAAGGGAAAAAATGGTGAAGCTTCACCTCAGCCCAATGGTCAGTAGACCGACAGCTGCTCTGAGGTGTCCAGCTAGGCACCCCGTTTGAAGCCTTCAGAGCCCCATGCTCAGGGAGTGCACCCCGTCTGATGAGTCATCCGCTCTGCTCACACCCATCATCTGCACAGAGCTGCTGATGCCCACACCCGCCAGCCAGCCTGAGGTTTGGCCACACAATCTCTGCAGAGCCCTAGACTGTGAGAACTTTGGTTTACAGAACTGAAAAACTGGATCATCACTATTATCATCATTGTCACTGCTCCCTCAGGTCTGTTTGAAAGAGCTGCAAGTGAAAAATGACTGTAGCACACATTGCAAAGTACAGTGTCGCCAGTCCCAGTAGAAGTTGACCTTTGACAGCCAACCATTCCTTAGAAGTAGGACCTTTCCTCCCTGCAGGAAGGGGGTCCTCTCCACCTGTGACAACCTGTCCAGGGAACCCAGATCCTCATTCCTCAAAGGCCTGGCAGCTGCATGAGGGAAGGGGACTACCATGGAGGAACAGACCACAGGTCCCCTGTCCATCCTCCAGCCCCACTCTTCTCTGTCCCACTCTATGAAGGGGCTGCACTTGGGAAGAGTCTTCCTCCCCACCAGGCTACCTGTGAGCTCTTTTAAGGCAGGGATGGAGTGTGCCTTCTGCCCAGTGCATGCCCAGTCCCAAGCTTCACCTGGAACAGAGTAGGGACCCAATAAGGTATTTGCTGAATGAATGAGTGAGTGAGTGAGATGAAGTGAGAAGATGTTAGTTTTGCATCCTGATGTTGCCTTGGTCCCGGGGGAGTTCCAGGAGTGCTGAGTAGCGTGGTCCTTCCAGCAATTCCTAGAGCAGTGATTTTCAACCGGAGTGCTGAGCCACGAGGGTGTGCCATGAGAGGATCATAGGTATGCTGTGAAAATTTTTAAAGATCATTAATTAAATTATTTTCAAAAGAAGTTCAAAGCACAGCAAGTATATTCTTTTTTTTTTTTTGATCAACATAATTTAAGTGTGCCACAGAAGTTTAACTACAGGTTCAAGGGTGCCATAAGCTGAAAAAAAAAAATGGTTGAAAAACACTGTCCTAAATCACAGAGTTGATAAAGAAAGGATCACCATTTCCATCACCTCTGCCAGTGTCTGTCCTGGTCCTGAGGCTGACCTGGGAGCATCAGTTTGCTAGGACTGCCCAAACCAAGTACCACAACTTGGTAAACAATGGCAGTGTAATATTGTCTCACAGTCCTGGAGGCTGGAAGTCTGAGATGAAGGTGTCAGCAGGGTTGAGTCCTTGACTTGAAGAGGCAGCAGCCAATCTTCACACAGCATCCTTCATGTCACCACGTGTCTATGTGTCAAAATTTCTCCTTTGTATAAGGACAGCAGTCATACTGGATTAGGGCCCACCTTCGTGACCCCATCTCAACTCATTACATCGGCAACAACCCTAATTCCAAATAAAGTTGCATTCTGAGGTAGTGGGGTTGGAGCTTCTACATACAAGTTTTGGAGGGCCACAATCCAGCCCATAACACTTGGCTACTGTTCTATTGGTCAGGGCTGGGCACAGAATGCCTCATAGTCTCTGCCCCACCCACCTCCTATCTCTACCCCAGTCAGTGCTAAAATATCAGGATGGGTGATGTCTGGGAGAGATGCTGACCCAGGGAAGGTCGATCCTCCTGGGCAGCACTGTGCCAGCCACAAGTGCTTGGACCCTCCACCTACCTTCCCTCCCCAAAGAGGCAAAGAAGGAGGTGCTACAGGTCTGACCCACAGATAGGCTGGCTTGGGGATCTCTCTGGCACCGTCTTTGGCACATCTGGGGAATAAGCCATCCTTCCCTGTGCCAGGCTCTGGCCCCGGCTCAGTGCTGCTGGGTGCACTCCTGCCCAGCCCAGCTCCCTCATCCATTCCTTCCTTTCCTTTCTCTGCCTTCCTCCCTCCCTCTCCAGCCCTTGCTGGTTGCTAGAACCCTGGCTTACCCGTGTGGGCTGGAAATGAAGCATTTCCCAAGGATGTCCTGTTTTGACTGTCAATTACCATCATTTGGTGTGACCTCCTCTTCTCCCTCCCACACCCCTGCAGGGGAGCTGTTTGTATCCTGCAGGACTGGCAAGTGAGGTATGAGAACTGAGGGACTTGCTGGGATTTGAGAGTCGGCACACCCAGCCCCAGAGTGTGGTGGTGGCAGATCTCCACCAGGCCCTGCTGAGAAAACAGTGGCGGCCCCAGGGCTGACTGGGCCCTGTCAGCAGACTCTAGGACACCCCGACCAAAGTCCAGGTGCAATTTCCTTTATCTCTTCTGCTACATATCTCCATAATCATCTCAGAGCAGCTGTCAGGAGGCCCCCAAGAGCAGGAGGCCCAGTCAGTCTCTGTCAGAGCAGGGGCTCATCGCTGATAACAGAACTGCCAGCTATGCCAGTGTTGGAGACAGGTTGGGGACTGGGCTTATCTTCGGGAGAATGAAATTCCACCGCAAAGCTTTTCAGCCTGCACTGGCCTCTCAGCTGGGCCTTGGTAAGGTGTGGGCTCCCTGCCCCTTCTTGCACAGGGTACCAGAGAGGGGGTCTCCCTGCACATCTGCTCTGTCATCAGTCCCCCTAGGTGGACTCCAGGAAAAATGACTCATAGGGATGAATAGAGTCACCTGCCCCGGAGAGAAAGTTCCAGAGAATGGTTTGATTTACTTATTTCTTTCAGTATTAGATGCCAGCCTGTCTGAGTGCTGAGGCAGGTGCCCACGTGTATATGATGGGTATGTGAGCACACAAGGGCAAGCACTTGCACCCGTGTTTCCAGGACACAGAATATGGATCCTGCCCAGCAGAGGACATCAGGAGATATACTCACCCAAGAGACTCCATTATTTTTTTGTTTAATTTCAGATTAATATGAGGATACAAATGTTTAGGTTACATTGTTTTCATTTCTATGTAAAGTTCAAGTTGCAGTTGGGCCCTTCACCCAGGGGGATGCTGAACATTCTCAGACTGTGCATATTAGGTGAGACCCTGCCAGTCACCCTCCATCTTGCCCCTGCCCTACTTTCTTTTCCCCTCCCCCCACCCCCAGGTCTATACGTGTCTTTTTCTTCGGTGTGGACTTGTAGTTGTCTATATATTGGTTTCTTATTAGTGTTGAGTACATTGGATACTAGCTTCTCCATTCTTGAGATACTTTACTAGGGTTGATGGACACTTGGGTTGATTCCACGACACAGCAATTGTGAATTGAGCTGCAATAAAATTCTGGTGCAGATGTCCTTGTGGCAAAATGATTTTTTTTCTTCTGGGCAGATACCTAGCAATGGGACTGTGGGAGCAAATGGAAGGTCAACTTTTAGTCCCCTGAGAATTCTCCATGGGTCTTTCCATAGGTTGTATTAGGACTCCAAATTTTTGATGCCCTCACTCTGTTTTTCCAATTTTCATCCTCATCAGAGACTAAGAACTTTTTAAAGGCCAGGCTTCCTCTCCTTCTACTCCAACCTCCACTTCTGCAATTTCACCAAGGGGTAGAACAGAGTTACGTCAAAATGCAGCTACTTTGCAGAGTCCTGTTAGGCAACTTTACTTTTTCTTATTCCAAAAAACACATAACATAAAATTTACAATATATATTTTTTATTTATATTTATATTATATTTATATTTAATAATATATATATGTATTTTTTTAGACAGAGCACAGTAGTACAATTATAGCTCACCTCAAAATCCTGGACTAATGTGATCCTCCTGCCTCAGCCTCCCGAGTATTAATCACTTGAAGTGTACAACTCTGCACCAATAGGTACATTGACCCTGTTGTGCAACATCACCCCATCCATCTCTAGAACTTTTCAGCCCCCATTAAACACTAACCCCCCTTTCCCCAGCCTCTGGCAGCATCATTCCACTTTCTGCCTCTATGAATATGGTTTTTCTAGAAACCTCATATTAAGTGAAATATACACAGGGTACAAAAAAATGTATACACTTTTTAAGAAAGGAAAAAACTGTATTAAAATTGTAATACTCAAGTCACATTTGACTCCTGCAATTATAAGGAGTGTTCAATGTGACATATTCATCTGTTGTTATGTATTGAATATTATGATTTCAATATACGTTTTTTCCTTTCTAAAAATATGTATATATTTTTGGCACCCTCTGTACACACAGTATTTGTCCTTTTGTGACTGGCTTCTTTCACTTAGCATAGCATCTTCAAGCTTCATCCATGTGGCAGTATATGCCGGAATTTCCTTCCTTTATAAGACTAAATAATATTTCATTATAAGTATGTGGCACATGTTGTTTATTCTTCCATCTGTCAATGGACATTATAAGTATGTGGCACATGTTGTTTATTCTTCCATCTGTCAATGGACACAAGTTACTTCCTTTTTTTTTGAGATAGAGTCTCACTCTGTCATCCTGGGTAGAGTGCTGTGGCATCATAGCTCACAGCAATCTCAAACTCCTAGGCTTAAGAGATCTTCTTGCTTCAGCCTCCCAAGCAGCTGGAACTAATGCACCAGCCACAACACGTAGCTCTCTTTATTGTTTTTAGTATAGACTGAGTCTTGCTCTTGCTCAGGCTGGTCTCGAACTTCTGAGCTCAAGTGATCCAACTCACCTTTACCTCTCAGAGTGCTGGGATTACAGGCGTGAGCCTCCGCGCCGGGCCCAGCTTCCATCTTTTCAATGCTGCTGTCCACATAAGTATACAAATATCTGAGTCCCCACTTTCAAGCCTTTTCTGTATCTATAATACAGAAGTGGAACTGCTCAGGCCTACAGTAATTCTTTGTTTAACATTTTTAGGAATCACCAGACTGTTTTCCAAAATAGTTGTACCATTTTCCATTCCCACCAACGGTGCAGCGGGGTTCTAATTCCCTCACGTTCTCACTAATACTTGTTATTCCTTCTTTAGAATAGATATCCTAACCAGTGTGAGGCAATATCTCATCATGATTTAGATTGGAATTTCCCTCTTAGGCACGTTGAGCATCTTTTTCATGTGCTAATGGCCATTTTTATATCACCTTGGAGCAATGTCTATCCAAGCCCTCATCTTTACCTTACAAAACCACTCTTTGTGATGTCCCAAAGGCTGCCATTTGGGAACATTGTCCTCTGAGATTCTTCTCCTCATGCAGATGTCCCTGTGGCAGAGGGGTGAGGACAGGTGGGCAAGAAGGGTCCTTGACCCACCTCAGAACCTGCCCAGAGACCTCTGCTCCTGAGGATGCCAAGCCAACTGCTGGAAAAATCTGGAAACTCGAGCTGGAAAAAAATCTGGAAACTCTTCTAGAATGTGGTCCCAGTTCTAGAAGTCTCCAGCCAGTACCTGGTGCTTCATCCAAGACAGATGTTTCAAGGGGCTTTGCCAGGGTCGAGAGGGCAGCTGACACTGTGCCTCCAGAGCAAATATGCAGCGCCCACCTCCAGACCTCCCGGACTCCAGACGCTTACAATTTTCCAGGAATGTGCTGTCCACTGGCCACATGACACCTAGGGTCACATGCACAAACCTTTCTACTGATAGGAAAGGTCGCAGTCATGTTAGTACCCGGAAGGTAAGTGTCCAGAGCTGAGCTAATCCTTGATCTCATTTCGGAGTTGATCATCATTGGTAGTCTATGGGGCCCTTCTTCTGTTATATTTATCTTCCCCCTTCATCCCTGGGCCCAATTTCTGTTCCCACCCACCCCTTACCCACCATGGGAGCCAATCTAATGTATTTGATGTGTATCCTTACAGTTTTCTAAAATACATGTGTTTTCACATATGTATCTTTTACTAACATACTCTGACCTGTGCTAAGAAGTCATATTCCCTTTCTCATTTTTTCACTTAGCATGTTTTAAAAACCAGTGCGTACCGGGCGGCCCTGTGGCTCAAAGGAGTAAGGCACAGGCTCCATATGCCGAAGGTGGCAGGTTCAAACCCAGCCCCGGCAAAAAACTGCAAAAAAAAACCCAGTGCATACTTGGCCAGGTGCAGTGGCTCAAACCTGTCATCCTGGCATTTTGGGAGGCCAAGGCAGGAGGATAGCTTTAGCTCAAGAGTTTGAGACAATATAGTAAGACCCCATCTCTACTAAAAATAGAAAAATTGGCCAGCTACTTGGAAGGCTGAGGCAGGATCACTTGAGCCCAGGAGTTTGAGGTTGCTGTGAACTATGACACCACAGCACTCTACTGGGGGTGACATAGTTAGACTCTGTCTCAAAAACAAACAAACGAACAAACAAAAACTCCAATTCATACTCCAGTATATGTTTCTAATTTGCAGAAGATTCCACCCTGGCCCTCATATCTGAGAGACGGGTAACCAGAAGCTACCATCTCGGTATACACTTTCACACTTCAGATTACTAACTAAATTAATCAAACTCTCTATACCAGTGTTTTTCAACCTTCTTTATCTCATGGCACATTTGAACCTCTAGTTACACTTTCATGGCACACTTAAATTATGTTGATCCAAAAAGAGTATAAAACAAAATACACTTATTGTGCTTTGAACTTCTTTTGAAGATAATTGAATTAATGATCTTTAAAAATTTTTGCCGCACACCTAAGATCCTCTTACAGCACACCAGAGTGTCTCAAAAAAATAATACTGGCTCAGCGCCTGTGGCTCAAGTGGCTAAGGTGCCAGCCACATACACCTAAGGTGGCGGGTTCAAATCCAGCCCAGGCCTGCCAAACAACAATGACCGCTGCAACCAAAAAATAGCCAGGTGTTGTGGCGGGCATCTGTGGTCCCAGCTACTTGGGAGGTGGAGGCAGGAGACTCCCTTGAGCCCAGGAGTTGGAGGTTGCTGTGAGCTATGATGCCACAGCACTCTACCCAGGGGGACAGCTTGAGGCTCTGTCTCAAAAAAATAATAATAATAATAATTAGGCAACGCCTGTAGCTTAGTGGGTAGGGCACCAGCCACATACACCAAGGCTGGCGGGTTCGAACTTGCCCCGGCCAGCTAAACAATAATGACAACTGCAGCAAAAAAAAAATAGCCAGGCATGTGGCAGGCACCTATAGTCCCAGCTACTTGGGAGGCTGACACAAGAGAATGGCTTAAGCCCAAGAGTTTGAGATTGCTGTGAACTGTGATGCCACAATACTCTACCCAGGGTGACAGCTTGAGACTCTATCTCCAAAAAAAAAAAGTATAAATAAACAGATAAAGAAAAGCTTTTGAAATGAAAGATATAAGTATTATAATAAAATACCTATTAGTCACAGATGAAGAGAGAATTAGGGAATTGGAAGTCAATAAACTACCAAACAGCTTGACGCTATGGTGGTTAGGGCACCCGCCACATACACCAAGGCAGGAAGGTTCGAAACCAGCCTGGGCCTGCAAAACAACAATGAAAACCACAACAAAAAAAATAGCCAGGCATTGTGGTGGGCGCCTGTAGTCCCAGCTACTTGGGAGGTTGAGGCAAAAGAGTCTTTTGAGCCCAAGAGTTGGAGGTTGCTGTGAGCTGTGATGCCATGGCACCCTACTGCTGGCAACATAGTGAAACTCTGCCTCAAAAAAATAAAAATAAAAATAAACCACCACAGGTGTCATCCTAGAGACAAGTAGAGGGAAAACATAAAGGAAGCACTAATTTAAAAATATGTGTGTGCACATGTGTTTGGAAATGAAGAGTATGAAAGAATACAATGAAGAATAAAGAGAAGGAGGGAAATAAAATATTTAAAGAGATAATGGCTGTGAAGGATTTAGAACTAGTGAAAAACATACTACCAGAAGTCTAGGAACAAAATTCTATACAAAGCAGGAAAAATAAAAATCAATCCATACCTAGACATGTCTCAGTAAAACTGAAGACACAAAAAGACAAGATCTTAAAAACAACCAGAGAGAAAGCACAGGTCACCTGGAAGGGACCGACAGTGAGAAAAACAACAGATTCCTCAGCAGCAGCGACAGAAGTCAGAAGAGAGCAAATAAAACCTTGCAAATGTTGACAGAAATAATTGTCAATCTAGAATTATGAACCCCCTGAGACTATCTTTCGAGATGGAAGGTGGTAAAATGTGGAAGTTTACCATCCAAAAACATCCACTAAAGGCAGAAAAATTGGTCTGCTGCAGTGGCTCACACCTATGATCCCGGGACTTTGGGAAGATCACTTGAGACCAGGCATTCAAGACCAGCCTGGGGAACATAGCAAGATCCTATATCTACAAAACTTAGACAGTTAGGCAGGCATCTTGATGTATACCTGTAGTCCTAGCTATTTGGGAAGCTGCAGCAGAAAGATCACTTGAGCCAGGAGTTGAAGGTTGCAATGGGCTATGATGACACCTCCACACTTCAGGAGGGGCAACAAACGGACACTCTGTCTCTGAATATTTTTTTTCCTTATTTTAGAAAAGGAAGAAGTCTGGGCAATAGAAGGATCCTGTCTCTACAAAAAATGTTTTTTTTTTTTTTTTAAATTAGCCAACGTGGTCACACACACCTATAGTCCCAGCTACTTGGAAGACTGAAGCAGGAGGATCACTTAAGCCCAGGAGTTGGAGGCTGAAGTGGATGATGATGGTGCCACTGCACTGTAGCCTGGGTGACAGAGCAAGACCCTGTACCAAAAAAAATTTAAAAAAGAAGAAAAATTGGATAAGGCATCAAAGGTACAGGATAAAAGAGGGAATGGTGAGGAAATAAATGAAAATCATGCATATAAATCAAACATTACCCTTTAAAATTACTAATAATTATATTTATGGGTATTATCATATTGCTGTACTCAGACACTGTACCCATACAGTCACCAGCAACATAAGAAAGTTCCCATTTCCATATCTCTCTCGTAGGCTGTTATCATATTTTATGATTTTTAATAACCGATAGGTAAAAATCATATCTCAGTGACTTTTTACATTTCTTGTAGTATAATATGTTACAGTAATTATTTTCTAATTTTTTGTCTTTGTCTTTTTGGTTAATGGTGCTTTTGCCATTATTAGAGCTCAATAAGATAAGATACTTTATTTTTTTGTTTGTTTTTTTGAGGCATAGTCTCACTTTGTCACCCTTGGTAGAGTGATGTGGCATCATAGCTCACAGCAACCTCAAACTCATGGGCTCAAGAGCTCCTCTTGGCTCAGTTTTTCATTTTTAGTAGAAACAGAGTCTTTTTTTTTT
>NW_003852455.1:986037-1002294 GCF_000181295.1 Otolemur garnettii | reverse complement strand
ACCAAAAAATAGCCGGGCGTTGTGGCGGGCGCCTGTGGTCCCAGCTACTTGGGAGGCGGAGGCAGGAGACTCACTTGAGCCCAGGAGTTGGAGGTTACTGTGAGCGTGATGCCATGGCACTCTACTCAGGGGGACAGCTTGAGGCTCTGTCTCAAAAAAAAAAAAAAAAAAGATTTGTTCTTGGCTCAGCACCCATAGCTCCGTGGTTAGGGCACTGGCCACATACTCCAAGGCAGACAGGTTTGAACCCAACCTGGGCCTGCTAAACAACAATGACAACTGCAACAAAAAAATAGCTGGGTGCTGTGGCGGGTATATGTGGTCCCAGCTACTTGGGAGGATGAGGCAAGAGAATCGCTTAAGCCCAAGAGTTAGAGGTTGCTGTGAGTTGTGATGCCACAGCACTCTACCAAGGGTGACATAGTGAGACTCTGTCTCAAACAAAAAAAAAAAAGATTTTTTTCTTGGTGTTGTAGATTTTATAGTTTTGGACAAATGTATAATGACATGTACCCACCATTGTGGTATCATACAGGATGGTCTCACTGCTCTAAAAATCCTCTGTGCTCCACTTATTCATCCTCCCCCCCCTTCCCTTATCTCGGTACTTAGAGTAGGATAATGACCTCCAGTTCCACCCAAGTTGCTGCAAAAGACATTATTTAGTTCTTTCTTATGGCTGCATAGTAGTATTCCATGGTGTAGGTGTGCGTATGTATATAAACATGCATGACAATGTTTATATAAATTATAATGTTTATATATAAGGTTAGATATAAGCATTGTCATGTACGTTTATATACATACACACACATGTGGTTCATTCTTGATCCTGTACATGCTACAGGTTTGGACACATGTATCATGCCATGTAACCACCATTATAGAATCATGCAGAGTATTTTCACTGACCTAAAAATCCCTGAGCTCTGCCTATTCATCTCCCTCTTTTTACTGTCCCCCTAGTTCTGTCTTTTCCACAATGTTATAGCTGGAATCACATAGTATGTAGCCTTTTCAGACTGGCGTCTTCCACTTAGTAATATGCATTTAAGATTCCTTCCTGTTTTTTTCATGGCTTGATAGCTTACTTCTTTTTAGCACTCAATAATATTCCATTGTGTGGATAATCGACAGTTTATCCACCCAACAAAAATTTTTTTTTTTTTTTTTTGGAGACAGAGTCTCACTTTGTCACCCTCAGTAGAGGGCTGTGGTGTCATAGTTCACAGCAACCTCAAGCTCTTGGTCTCAAGAGATTCTCTTGCCTCAGCCTCCTAGGTAGCTGGGACTACAGGCATCCGCCACAACGCCTGGCTATTTTTAGAGATGGGGTCTTGCTCTTTCCCAGGCTGGTCTGGAACCTGTGAGCTTAGGCAATCCACCTGCCTTAGCCTCCCAGAGTGCTAGGATTAAAGATGTAAGCCACTGGGCCCAGCCTATATCCATCCAACTTTTGAAGGACATTTTGGTTGCTACCAAGGTTTGACAATTAAGGATAAAGTTGGTATAGATATTCATGTACAGGTTTTTGTGTGGACAAACGTTTTCAGTTCATTTGGATAAATATCCAGGAGCTTATGCTGGATTGTGCAGTACGAGTGTGTTCAGTTGTGTAAGAAACTGTCAAACCACCTTCCAAACTGGCTGCACCATTTTGCCTTCCCATTAACAACGAATGAGTTCCTGTTGCTTTTCATCTGCACCAGTATTTGGTGTGTGATTTTTCTGAGTCAAATCTTTTGAGTTTTCCAGGTATAAAAAATGAGGCCCTCTGGGAAATAATAATGTTTCTTCCTTTCTGGTTTCTCTATCTCCATGTTCTGTCTCTTGTCAAATCATACGGGCTAACAAATCCAGAAAAATGTTAAATAATAGCTATGAAAATGGACAAATCTCTCTTGTTTCTGACTTTAAGTTGGGAAGACCTTCCACTATATCCCCTATAAGTATGATATTGGCTCTTATACTGAGATAAAAATGATTTATCATGTTAAGGAAATACATACCTATGGCCCACTTTGTTAAGAGTACTTAGCAAGAATAGACTTGAATTTTTCAGTATCTGCGGGGATAATATTATTTTTTCTCTTTTGATATATTAATATGGCAAGTTACATAGATTTCTTAATATTAAATATTCTTATATTTCTGGAAGGTAACTTTTCTTAAAATTCTCCTCAAACGCTTAAAAAAAGCAATAACTTTCTCATTCGAGGTAGCTTTTATCTCTGAAGAGAATGTTAAATAAATGAAAAAATATGCAAAGGCTGCTCACGGAATGCTCCTCTTTCTCTGACACATCCAAATTTATCTACATGTGTGACAATGTCTAGGCCCCTTTGGCTAGAGAGCCTTGGCAGAGCACCCAAAGGAACCTCCCCCACACCAAATAGGAAGAGGGCTCCTTACCTGAGGACCTGCTGGGGCCCCACCCAGCCTCCAGGTGAGTCACTGCCACTGTCAGGGTCACCAGTCAATTCTGTGAATGATTTGAGATCGTTCTAATGTTTCTCAACTTCTTTCACAATGCTGGGGGCCCACAGCCAGCCAGCTCGTTGACACACAAGAAACAAGGAACAAATGTCTGGGTCACCTGGGCATGATATGACCTCTGAGTTCTTTGGGAAATGCTTCCTGGGCTCACCAAGGAAATCTCAGCTAGTGTAAAATGGGAGACCTCTGCTCTACAAGTCATACTCCTGTGTTCGCAGCCTCTGTCCTTAATTCTGATGCTGTCTTTCTTTCTAACTCTTTCTACCCAGCTTGCATGGACCCTTGACTCTAAGTCTCTGGCAGCAAGGCCTGGCTGGCTCCTAGGCAGCCATCCATGTCATAGACACATCCCCGGCTTTCTTGGGCAGCATAGAGAATCCTAAAGGCTTGTAAACAGGCCTCAGCCAGTAAGTCCACGGGTGGGTCTGTGTTCAGCTGAGATAAAGCTGGAAGGAAGCAACCCAGGGCGGTGGGAACCTCAAATATTAGGTAGAACCATAGGAAATTGGATATGATGTGCTGGTTTTGACCTACAAAAAGACAGCACTGTTACACGGTTCAACCAATCCCAAGCTGCCTTTGAGAATAAAATAGTCTCAGAATCAAATCTGTGGTGCCACCCAGTGGTCTGAACAAGCAAATGGTTTGGTTCACTGCTAACAGTGACAACAAAGGAATAGATAACCTTCCCCCGAGCTCCCACTACATTCTGGGAATTGGAGTTTCATGCAAGTGATCATCTAATGCTCTTGTGTCCATGGTAACAATTACACATACTTAATATAATACAAACAGCCCTGCTGAGGTAAGCAGATAAGTACTGTTATTGTCCCCATTTTGGAGGTGAGAAAACGAGACTCAGAGGATTTAAGTGAACAGTGCAAGATCACATGGCAGAGAAAGGCAGAGCCAAGTCTGAGCTCAGTCTGGTGTGGAGTCACACTCTTCATATTCAGTGGTTTCTCCCCCACTGTAGGCAGAAGGCGGGACTCCTAACCCTGGGAGGTCCCCAGGCAAGAATGACTGAGGTGCACACGGCTGAATGTCCCAGCTCTTCACACCACATCAGGAACAGAAAGTACCAGTGGAGCCACTAAGTCTAGGCCAATAAAATAACCTTTCTTTTAGATGCATGATTTTTTAATTTCAAAATATTAAGGGGGCACAAATATTTTAGGTTCCGTGGATCGCTTTTGTAATGCTTGAATCTGGCTGTAGGTGTGTCCATCACCCAGTGTTCACCATACTCAGCAGGCAGGTTTTTGCCCCTCTTTTCCTCCTCCCTCCCCTATTTTAAAGATTGTATTAAAGTCTTGACTCCTGTGGCTCAGTGGCCAGGGCGCCAGCCCACCAGAGCTGGCGGGTTCAAACCCAGCCCAGGTCCACCAAACAATGACAACTACAACCAAAAAAATAATAATAATAATAACCAGGCGTTGTGAGGGGCGCCTGTAGTCCCAGCTACTTGGGATGCTGAGGCCAGAGAATCACTTAAGCCCAAGAGTTTGAGGTTGCTGTGAACTGCGATGCCACATCGCTCTACCGAGGGCAACAGAGTAACACTCTGTCTCAAAAATAATAATAATAAATAATAAATAAATAAATATTGTATTAAAATAAAGAAAAATTGTGTGCTATAAAGAACATCAGTCGGCTCGGCGCCTATAGCTCAACCGGCTAAGGCGCCAGCCACGTACACCTAAAGTGGCGGGTTCGAATCCCCAGCCCGGCCCCGCCAAACAACAATGATGGCTGCAACCAAAAAATAGCCGGGCGTTGTGGCGGGCCCCTGTGGTCCCAGCTACTTGGGAGGCGGAGGCAGGAGACTCGCTTGAGCCCGGGAGTTGGAGGTTGCTGTGAGCTGTAATGCCACGGCACTCTACCCAGGGGGACAGCTTGAAGCTCTGTCTCAAAAAAAAAAAAAAGAAAGAAAGAATAAAAAGAACATCAGTCAAGTAATTAATTATTGGCTTAGTGAAATTCATTTTGGAAAATTCTCTGTCTAAAAATTCCTCAGTATAGGTAGAGAGTGGTGGCTCATCCCTATAATCCTAGCACTCTGGGAAGCCAAGGCAGGCAGATTGTTTGAGCTCAAGAATTCCAGACCAGCCTGAGGAAGGGCAAGACCCCATCTCTACTAACAATAGGAAAACTGAAGCAAGAGGATTGCTTGAGCCCAAGAGTCTGTTTGAGGTTGCTATGAGCTATAATGATGCCATGGCACTCTACCCAGGGCAACAGAGTAAGACTCTGTCTCAAAAGAAACCAAAATCATCAGTATAATTTGTGTAATTCATAGAACATGTTTTGATTCAAATTTTCTTTGAGGATATTGATATCCTTCAAATCAATGGCAAGATCCAAACATTCCCATTCCATGCCACCCATAGCAGCTACCTCCCATCCTGTGAAACCCAGTGTGGGTGGGCAGGTGGGGAGAAGCTGCTTGTCACTCAGGCTGAGGAATGACAAAGCAGGCAGGATGCCCCTTCCCCTGGGCTGGGCTCCAAGCAGGGGACTCCCCGGGATATCTGCAAATAGCCTACCCGCTGACAGCATGGGATTTTCAGTGCCAGGGCTGTATCAGACACCTTACCTCCAAGACATTTACCTGTGTTGCTTTCTAGAGATCACAGTGTTGAGTTACAGATGGGGAAGCTGAAGCACCCAGAGATTCCACTTACCCAGGGTCACACAGCTAGGTGGTGGCAGAGCTCCACAGAGGAGGTCCAGCATGGTCAGTCTGAAAGTGGCAGAGAACCCCTATCCCAGGCAGAACGTCCTCTGCCATTTTCATTTGTCACCAGGTCCTGTGGCTTCTACCTACTGAATTTCACAGCATTTATTTTGGAAAGGTTATTCTTAAACATGATACCAAAGTCAAAGTTATCTTCCCACCATCATCTCTGTCACTGGCCAGTCCTCCTCCACTCTGACCTCCTCCCATTCTCCCCCTACAGTTTGCGGAAATGTTCTGAGGCACAAATTTGTCATTGTCTGCCTAAAAGCATTTTAGTGCCCCACCCCCATCACTCTCAGGACAGTACATGCTCCTTAGCAAGCCGTACAAGGCCCCCAAATCCAATGTGCCCCCTGGCTACTTCTAGCCCTGTATGTCCCCATGCCCCATGATGGCCACATGATGCAATCCACAAAACACCCTAGTCGGTAAGCTATCAACATGCCTTCTGCCTGAATTCCTTTGATGACCCTCTGGGGAGCCTTCCTGGACTAGACCTGGCTGGATTAATTGGGTGACCCTTCTTTAGTACCCAGAGCACCACCTGCTTGCCCCTAGAACTAAATCAAGCACAGTTTATTTTTAACAAAGGTGTCAAGGTAATTCAAAGTGAAAATGATAGTCTTTTCAACAAATGGCGCTGAAAAAATGGCTGTCTATAGGGGGGGAAAGTAAGCTTTGATCCTTACCTCAAACCATACATAAAAATCAGTTTGAATGTGTCATAAACCTAAACAAAAAGCCAAAACTATACAATTCTAGAAGAAAATATAGGAGAAAAATTTTATAACCTCACCCTAAGATAGGCAAAGATTCTTAGGATAGAAAACATGAACAAGCCAGACCCAGTGGCTCATGCCTGCAATCATAGCACTATGGGAGGCTCAGGCAGGAGGACTGCCTAAGTTTCGGAGATGGAGACCAGCCTGAGCAAGAGTGAGATCCCATATCTACTAAAAAAAAGAAGAAAGAAAGAAAAACTAACTGGGTGTTGTGGGGATGCCTGTAGTCCCAGTACTTGGGGAAGATTTTATCTGTTTTGTAGTGTTGCCTGCTCTGTCTTCCCTGATACATCCAAACCTAATTTGTTCCCTGGTCAGGGCTCTCCTAATGAGTGGCTGTCTTGATAGGAATAAACTGGACACTGGCCAGACAAGAGCCATAAAGTTGTCTGCCATTATGAGTAAGTTACCTGTGAGAGGGACACCTCCTCAAGGGTGGGAAACTTAGGTAGCCTGCCAGGATAAAGAAATGCCCAGTGAAAAGCACACTGTAAATGCCCACCCAAGTCCCCCCAGGCTCAGTCAGGGCAAAGCTGAAGTTTATAACCTTCCTACAGAGACAGACCATAGGATCAAATTAGAAAAACCATCACACAAGACCATATGGATGAATCTCAAAAGCATTGTCCTAAGTAAAAGAAGCCAGGCACAAAAGATCACAGACTGTGGGTTTCTATGTATATGAAATTCTGGGGAGGACAAAGTTTACTGATGGAAATCAGATGAGATTTGCCTGGAGCCAGAGGAAAGGGGTCCCCAAGAGCTAACTGCAAAGGTAGGGAACTTTGTGGAAAATAGGATTGTGCTTCCTGAACTGGAGCAGTGGGTAGCCTGATTTCATTTGTCAAAAAAATAATAGGATTGTGCTTCCTGAACTGGAGCAGTGGGTAGCCTGATTTCATTTGTCAAAAGTCGTGGAACTTGGTGGGACTGCAAATTAATAGGTTTTTTGGGAAAGAAATATGGAGAAGCCTCAAAGAACTCAAAACCCCACAATTCCATTACTAGGTATCTACCTAGAAGAAAAAAATCATTTTACCATTAGGACATTTGCACTAGAATGTTCATAGCAACTCAATTTACAATCACCAAGATGTGGAATCAACCCAAGTGCCCATCAACCCAGCAGTGGATTAACAAGCTGTGGTATATGTATACCATGGAATACTATTCAGTCATAAAATGATGGAGATGACATCCTTTGTATTAATCTGGATAGAGTTGGAGAACTTTCTCTTTGGTAAAGTATCACAAGAATAGACAAGCAAGTATCCAATGTACTCAATACTAATATGAAACCAGTAGATTAACTAATACACATCCACACAAGAGAAAAACTTAATTTAATTCAAGTTGGGGGGGGGAAGGACAGGAGGGAGAGGGAAGGAGCGGGATCGGTGTGCTCCCACCTAATGGCCACAATGTAAGATTACATGGCACACCTCCTGGTAAGGGGCACACCTACACAGGAACCTTACCTAACGAATGTAAACGTTGTAATCTAATCATTTGTACCTTCATATTAATTTGAAAACAAAAATCACGCAGCTAATTTCTGGTATTTAGTGTATGTAAATAATATCTCAGTAAAGTCGTTTCTTTCTGTTTGCTCTTTGCTTTTAATGTGAGGGTTGCTGTGAGCACGGCGGGGAACACAGGTGAAGGGATATTGCCCAGGACTTTGCAGGAACGCATCTGGCCTGGAGCGGAGGAGAAACGCTGTCCGCCACGCCGGCGCAGCCTCGCCCCGGGCCCGCTAGGGGGCAGCGTCGGGACCGCCGGCCGCGGGGGGGCAGGTCCTGGCCGGGACCGCGGGAGCCTGGCCCTTGCCCGGAGGGGGGTCTCGGAGGGGTGGTCCCGACGCCGCCTGCGCGCGCGCGGGCCTGCCCTCTCCGCCCGGTCCTCCCGAGGCAGGGCCGCGGGCTCGGACCCCGGGCTCCGGCGCGCGTCGCCCCGCAGCTCGCCCGGGCCTGGCTCCTGGGCACTGGCTCCTAATGGACAGTGACCTCCTTTCAGCCCTGGCGGTCGCCTAGGGCCAGTCGCCTGACCCCTACCCGCGGAACACGGAGAGGGGCAGCAGGACCCTGATGGGGCTGCTTCCAGGATGAACTGCTCTGCCGCCGGCGGCTACCGGGAGAGCAAGTCCCGAGTGGCACAGAGACCGCCGCACGCCTGTCTCCTCTCTGACCTTCCACGCGATAAAGCAGGTGGTCTCAGCTGTAGGAGACCGTGCCCGCGGAGAACTCGGAAAGGCTCATTTCGAATGACAAAAGAAATATGGCCCCTAGAATTCCTTTTTTTCAATTGCCCCTCGTGCTAAAAAGGCTGTTCTCCAGGCGCGGCTCGCCACGGAGGGCGCTGCTGTGGGAATGAGCCCGAGTGCGGGCGGGGCGACAGCAGTCACTGCCCCAAGCTCCACGGCCCGAGAGACACCCGGGCCCTCGTGACCCCCCCACCCACACCGTGGCCACAGCTCGCCACGGCACCGAAGGGGAAGCACTCGGGGACCCCTCCCGCCCTCGCGCTCGTCCCCTTCCCTCTCAGCCCGCCTGGCCCACAGAGAGGTCTGCCTAATTTTCTGGACACAGCGGAGAGGCAGCCGCTTCCCTCCGCCCCCCTCCCGCTCGGTGGTCCTGCCGTCCGCCGGGACCGCCTCGGATGCAGGCCGGACTCCGGCAGCGCTGCAGGTGCGGCCCAGACGCAGCGGGTGAGTGGGCCCTGCCGCTCCGAAAGAGCTGATGGAAGAGGGGTGGGAAGGGGAACGGCGATTAGAAACCAGCAGGTGCCAGGAAGGGGAGCTAGGGACCCTCGCATTCTTGCCTGCAACTTTCCCATTCTTGCCTGCAACTTTCCCTACGCCGGGGTCTGCAAGCTCTGGGCACTGAACTGCCCAGGCCTAGGGGAAACTGGAGGCTCGTGGTGACATTTTCTCCAGAAGGGAAGCTGTGGGCATATTCCACTTTAGAGCACTGGCTCTGGGCCCCAACAGAGGCCTAGGGTTGAATTCTCTCCTGTTACGGGCTGGTGTTCTTAGCTGGTTCTGTAACCTTACTGATTGTTTCCTCATCTATAAAATAGGAGTATGAGCCATAGTGGCTCAGCCTGTAATCCTAGCAATCTAGGAGGCCGAGGCCGGAGAATTGTTTGAGGTCAGGAGTCTGCTACCAACCTGAACAAGAGCAAGACCTCTACAAAAAAATAGAAAAATTAGCCAGGGGTTGTGGCTGGGCCTATAGTCCCAGCTATATCAGAGCCTGAGGCAGGACCATCACTTGAGCCGGGAAGTTTGAGGTTGTAGTTATAGCATGACGCTACTGCACTCTAGTCTAGAGACAGAGAAAGATGCTGTCTTCAAAACAAACAAACAAAAAGGAGTCTAATGCTAGTTGGCAGGGTGTGAGGTAGAAACCAAAGGATGCTGCACAGTACCGAGCAAGAAGCTTGTGGGCTTGGATAGATAGATCAGTGTAATTGTAGCTGAGAAGAATCTCTGGTTCCAGCCTTTTGGCTGCACTTCTGGTCAGGCCTGCCTTCCCAGGGTGACAGGATGGCCTCTTGGCCCAGAATTTGAAAGACAAAACAGACAAGGGCAAAGGCAACCCTGCAGGCAAGCACCGGCTGTGGCTGTGCTGTTGGTGGCTGGCACGGTTGCTGCTTTCCCTAATGAGGACATTCCTCACCACTCCTCTAAAACATCATTTCTCACACCCAAATACCTTCCCTCAGAAAACTGGAAACCACTGTTTTAATCATTAACATCTCTAAATTTCCTGCTACAGAGCAGAGTTTTCATTTTGCAGATGTGAACTTCAAGGTCATAGATGGTTAAATGATGTGCGCCAGTTGATGAAAATACCTTGCTCCCTTCCACTCTCTTCCATGCGTGTTTACTGCTGTGTGTTGCGTTCTTTGTTAAGCAAAGGCTAAACATGGGCCTGTTGGGACAACCAGAGGAACGAGGAAGTCAGTTAGAGCTTTCAAAGCTTTAGCATTGGAGCATACTGCAGGGCGTACTGCCACCCTCAGGGCCAAAGTGAGGATAAAATACTACACCAAACAGGAAAACGGACTTGGGGGAAGCCTCTCACCCTCTACCCCCGGGATGGCGCCTGGAAGATTGGAACAAGATCTTGGCCTTGAGGGACATGGCTCTTAGGCGTTTCTGGCCAGAGAAGCAGCCTTTGGTTGTTGCACTAGGGCCCCTTTTCTCCTCAAGTCATAAACCTGCTCCAAATGCCAGGTCCAGAGAAGGGGCTGAAACTTGGGCCTGCAGCGTCGGACCTAGAAGTGTCGTCAGGAAGAAGTTTAAATTTGAAGGAAGAGACATTCCTTGGGATCAATCACACCCAATGGATGTCGTACTTGCCCGTGCTGGCGCACCGCTGTCCCCAGAACCGATGCAGTGCTGTGCACATCTTGAGCGCCGAGGAAATATTGGCCACCAGAAGCCAGCCCACTGGACCGGACAAGGGTCTCTGCTCACTCGTGGCTGCCCGAGGCATCTTTCCCTTCCTCCTTTTCCCTCCTGTCACCTCCATGATGTGATCCCTTCCCTAGCCTCCCCTCGCCGCAGCCTGTTTCCTTGTCACTGAGATGGTCCCTCCCTGCCCTGCAGCTTCCCTGGGACACGCAAGCAAGATGCCTCTGTCTGGTGATTATCAGCGCCCAATCCTCCGCCCCACAGTTCAATCCCCGCGACCTGGAGCAGTCCCTTTATTCTAAAGCCTTCTGTCCCCCCACCCCTTCCCAGTGGGCCACACCCAGGGGCCAGCAGGATTTGGACCCTCTGCCTGACTGGCGCCCAAGCAGAGCCCTTATTTGCATAAATGGGAAGGCTCGCATCCTGATTGGTTTCGGTGTGTGTTCGCCCACCCTGTAACCTTGACTCCGCCCCTAGGACGCGGGGCCGGGGGCGGCTGGGAATGAGATTCCAAGATCCTGGCATTAGAGCGGGAAGAGCAGGGCGGCCAGCGGATCTCGTGTCCTACAACTCGGGCACTTGTTCTGGTCAATGTCCCCCTATGTTGCCACCTACTTGGCCCTACCTTCTGCTCTGTCCTTGTTAGATGGGCCGCAGTGAACCGGTCCAGGCTGGACTCGAGGGCCTGAGACGGATCTGAAGGGATCCTAGCCTTGGGGGACCTCACCCCAGCAGTGCAGAGACGTAATCGCACAGCTGTCCAGTGCGCGGTGCGGTGCAGAGGTCTGCACCAGGTCCTTCAATAGTGGGGTAAGGGAAGGCTTCTTGGGAGTCAAGGCAGTTGAACAAAATGGGTAATGAAAGCAACCACTTACTGTGTCTGCTTTTTTTTTTCTTTTCATTTCATCTTCATAACAGCCCCGAGGTAGGTACTCATCTTGTAGATGACATATAAATTGTGATTCAAAGAGACGAAGTGCTCTTTCACCGTGAGCAAGTGACAAAGTGAGGACTTGAACTGCTCTACTGGATGCCACAGCAGAACCACATTGGCCTGGCTTGGTGTCCGTAGCACAGTGGGTGGGGCACCGGCCACATACACAGAGGGTGGCGGGTTCAAACTTAGCCGGGCCAGCTAAACAACAATGACAACTGCAACCAAAAAATAGCTGGGCGTTGTGGTGGCTATTTGGTCCCAACTACTTGGGAGTTTGAGGCGAGAGAATCGCTTAAGCCCAGGAGTATGAGGTTGCTATGATGCCTATGATGCCAGGGCACTCTACCTAGAGCAACATAGTGAGACTCTGTCTAAAAAAAAAAAAGCCACATTGGGCAAGGGAGACAACTAGAGCAAAGGAGCCAAGGTGAGCCGAGGTGAGAAACAGTACAGAATAGGGGAAGGGGCTACAGAAACAAATATGATTACAGAAACATAATGTTTCTGCAGCACCTAGTTCCACTCAACAAAGACATGAGAGTGGAGGCTGGAGAGAACAGTGGAGCCATGAGGGCTTTGTCAGCCACAACCAGGAATTTGAACCTGGCCCTGTGGGTGGTGAGGGGCTGGCCCCTCTGCCCAGAGGTTTCACAAAGGGGAGTGTAGGAGAAGGATGCAGGCAGGAGAGGGAATGCAGAGAGCCGGGTGCAGTCTACTCCAGATCTTGCTTTTCACCATATTTTTCATTATCACACATGGAAAATGATTCCTGCTGCATGGTGTACTGGATTACAAAGAAGGGGGCTGGTGGCAGCCAGCAGCAACCAAGCCAAGGATTCCAGCCAGCATAGGCCCAACATAGCCACCCCTAGGGCTGAGGAATTCCCAGGCACATGTACCCCAGTCTCAGCATACCCAGGCTCAGATAATGACAGTGGAGAATGAAGAACAAGAGCTATTTCAAGGAATGATAAGAAAGCAAAGTTGGTATCTCACGGTGAAGGGGCAAAGAAAAAGGAAGACAACCTCTAGGTTTCTGGATTTAATACCTGGACAAATTGTGTTTTTATTATTTGAGGTATGTGCAGAAGCCCAACAGGTAGCGGAGTGGGGCTATGGGGTCAGACAGATTAAGTCCAACTCCTAGTTTCACCAACTTACTAGTTCTGTTCCCTTGGGTGAAAGCCCATTCATGCATCTGTAAGACAGGGATATTAATAACATTATAGTGTTGTGAGAAAGCAAAATGAAATAATGTGCAGTGTCTGGAATGTAATAATGGATCTAACAAATGTCAATGCTGTTATTGTTGTCATATTACTTATTATTGTTATCAACAAATCTGAAGCTCAGAAAAAGAAGCAATTTCAGTAGCTATCAAGTGGGAATTGAAAACATAAGAATAAATGAGATTGATCAAAAAAGTGTGTGTGTGTGTGCGTGTGTGTATATATATATATATATATATTCTTTTTTTTTTAAACAGAATCTCACTTTGTCACCCTTGGTAGAGTGCTATGGCATCACAGCTCACAGCAACCTCAAGCAACCTCTTGGGCTTAAGCAATTCTCTTGCCTCAGCCTCCCAAGTAGCTGGGACTCCCAGCACCTGCCACAAGGCCCAGCTTTTTTTTTTTTTTTTTTGTAGTTGTTGTTGTTGTTCAAGAGGCCTGGGCCAGGTTCTAACCTGTCATCCTCAGTGTATGTGGCTGGCACCCTAGCTGCTGAGCTATAGGCAATGAACCAAGAGTGTATATATTGAGAAGGGAGGATGTTGAAGACGAGAAACACTGACATTGATGAGGTAAACAAAGCAAGAGGAGCCTAGGAACAAATGGCCAGAGGAGGAGGAGGAAAGCCACGAGAGCCTAGTGTCATGGAGGCCACATATAGCAGCCAGTGGTTAGTCCTTTGCCTCACTTCCTCTTTCTTAACAGAAACCAAGATTGCTCAAGCTTGGGTAAGCACCCTTCTCTTAGCAGTACCTCAGAGGGGGCAGGTGGAAGTCCCCCATCTCCAACCAGGAGGTGACTCATCACTTGGATCACTTATACCAAGTAATCCCATTTCCCATGCCAGTGATTGGTTTAGGAAGGTGTATTCAGAACAGTTCTGTTCAATGTAATTTGATGAAAAATTTGCCAGGGAACTTCTAGAAAAGATCTTGATCTTATAAAGAGATGTGCCTTCAAATCAAAATCACAACGAGATGCCACTTCACACTCACTAAGATGGATAGAATAAAAATGACTGAGATAGGCTCGGCACCCATCACTCAGTAGTTAGGGCAATGGCCATATGCACCAGGGCTGGTGGGTTCAAACCCAGCCCAAGCCTGCTTAACAAACAAACAAACAAAACAGCCAGGCGTTGGGGTGGGCACCTATAATCCCAACTACAAGGGAGGCTGAGGCACGAGAATTGCTTATGCCCAAGAGTTTGAGGTTGCTATGAGCTGTGACACCATGACACTCTACCAAGGGCAACGTAGTGAGACTTTGTCTCAAAAAATAATGTCAGAGATAACAGCAAGTATGGTAAGGAGGTAGAGAAATCAGAACTCCCATACACTTCTGGTGGGAATGTAAAATGATACAGCCACTTTGACAAACAATCTGGAAGTTTCTTCAGATTGATTACTATAGAGCTACTATATGATCCACTGTTAAGTATATACCAAGAGAAATAAAAACATATGTTCACACAGAAACTAGTACACAAATGCTTATAGCAGCATTACACACAGTAGCCAAAAAGTGGAAACAACTCAGATGTTAATCAACAGACAAATGGATACACAAAATGTGGTACATCCATCCATACAAGGGAATATCATTTGGCCATAAAAGAAAGGAAGTACTGATAGGTGCTACAACATGAATGAAAGTTGAAGACATTCTGCTAAAGGAAAGAAGCCAGCAGCAAAAGATTACATGCGTTATGATTCCATTCATATGAAAGTCCAAAAGAGGGAAATCTACAGAGACAGAAAGTGAACTAGTGAGGCTGGCACTGTGGTTCACGCCTGGAATCTTAGCAGGCTGGGAGGCGGGGGCAGGTGGATTACCTGAGCTCAGTAGTTCCAGACCAGCCTGAACAAGAGTAAGACTCCATCTCTAAAAATAGCCAGGCAAGTGTTGTGGTGGGCGCCTGTACTCCCAGTTACTCGGGAGGCTGAGGCGAGAGGATCACTTGAGCCCAAGAGTTTGAGGTTGCTGTGAGCTGTGACACCACAGCACCCTACCAAAGGTAACAAAGTGAGACTCTGTCTCAAAAAAAGAAAGGAAAGTAGGGAGGGAGTGAGGGAGGAAACTAGTGGCTACCAAGGACTGGGGATGTGATACCAAAAGGATACAAGGTTCTTCTTGAGGTGACGAAAATGTTCTAAAATCGATTGCAGCTCCTATGAATGAATGTACTATAAACCATTGAATTATACACTTTCAATGAGCAAATAGTATGGTATATGAATTATATCTTAATACAACTATTTATTAATAAAACCAGATACCCCCCAAATACAGACACTGCTCAATGTGTCATGTCTGGGTCGGATGGCAAGAACTGCTCCAGATATCTTGCTGCCAGCATGAGGATGATATCCCCATAAAAAGAAAAGGGGCAGCGCCTGTAGCTCAGTGTGGGGCACCAGCCACTACACCAAGGCTAGCGGGTTCAAACCCAGCCTGGGCCAGCTAAAACAATAATGACAACTGCAACAACAACAACAAAAAAATAGCCAGGTGTTGTGGTGGGTCCCTGTAGTTCCAGCTACTTGGGAGTCTGAATTTCAGGCAAGAGAATCACTTAAGCCTGAAAGTTTGAAGTTGCTGAGAGCTGTGATGCCACGGCACTCTACCCAGGGCGCCAGCTTGAGACTCTGTCTCAAAAAAAAAAAAGAAAGAGAGAGAAAATGAAGGCCAGGTTCAGTGGCTCAAACCTGTAATCCCAGGACTTTGGGAGGCCGAGATGGTAGGATCACTTGAGGCCAGGAGTTTGAGACCAGCCTGGGTAATATAGCAAGTCCCTATCTCTACAAAAAATTTAAAAATTAAAAGAGAAAAGTGGCATCAAGATATTGCTGAGAAGCAGCAAGAGATCCCTAGCAGTACCACACCTGAGTGTCTTGTTATATGACATGATGAATTGTTGAAGCCTGCTTGAGGCGGAGTTTTTGTTGTTGATGTTATTTGCAATCAGGTATTTTAATCACAAGGAGTTTAATATAAGGAATTAGCTGCTTATAAGCCCTTTGGAAGCACTGGGCAATCAAGTTCTAGCCTGAATTTCCATAAAAGACTCCTACGACCCTGCAAAACTGACCCACTGGTGGAGCTATAACTTCTGTCTCCCATCAGGAAAGTGGGAACTTGGGAGGCCACCACTGGAACTATTGCATTTATGAACACGGTGCTTTGTGACTCAAGGGTCAGAAAGCCATGACCAACCATAGCTGCCTGTCAGTACTCGCCCAACACAGCTGGTGAATGACCATGGAGCCCTACTCCTGATCTCCCTTGCCTGAAAAAACAGCCAAAGCAGCAGAAAGAGGGCCTTCACTTGACTCCCACCTTCCTGACGTCTCCCACCTAATGACCATCTTGCTCTAATTTATTCCTACTTTCACCTCAGATCTTCTATCTGTAGTCATTTTTTCTTCTGCCTGGTATATATTCTTTAAATTTTCTGCACGTCTGCTTGTGAAGACATTTTGTTTTGGTTTCCCCTGAACTATCTTTGTTTTACCCTCATTCTCAGGAGATTTCTTTTCTGGGCATAGAAGATAGATTGTAGTTATTTTCTTTTAGAATAAGAATATTCTCATTCTTTTTTTTTTTTTTTTTTGAGACAGAGCCTCAGGCTATCCCCCTGGGTAGAGTGC
>NW_003852455.1:978694-985352 GCF_000181295.1 Otolemur garnettii | reverse complement strand
AAAAAAAAAGAAAAGCCACCTTTGGAACTCAGTCAGGTTTAGTAACACAGCACTGTTGCCACCATAATTGCATCTGTGTTCCATTACCACAAAGAGGGCACTGGATACTAGAAAGGTCCCGGAGAAAAACTCTATGTCTTCATGATCTTGTTTGCCAGGAGAAAACAAAGAAAAACATCAAAAATAGGGCCTGGCATACAGTGGCTCACACCTATAATCCCAGCACTTTGGGAGGCTGAGGCAGGAGGATCGCTTGAAGCTTGGAGTTCAAGACTAATCTGGGCAACATAATGAGACCCTCATCTCTACAAAATATAGAAAAATAAGCTGGGTGTGGTGGTGTAGGTCTGTAGTCCCAGCTACTGGGGAGCCTGAGGCAGGAGGATCACTTGAGCCCAGGAGCTTGAGGTTGCAGTGAGCTATGATGATGCCACTCCACTCTAGCCCAGTGACAGAGCAAGACCTTCTCTCTAAAAACTGCAAAAATACAGTTTGTCTCACGTCGTCTTTCTAAATTCTGAAAACCTAATTTGTATAACGAACTTAAAGGGAATCCACAAATTGTGGCTGTTTCCTAGCCTTTGCAAGACATTCTAGAAGGAAACGGGAATATTGGAAGGGAAATTCCTGTTGTTAAGTGGCAGGCAATGGAGGGGCCTGCAGTGGCAGTGGGTCTGACAGTACAAAAGCCAAGGAGGCTCCTGGGAGGGCTGCGTCAGTGAGTGGTGGAAAAGCCAGATTGTACTGGGTGAATGGTAAACAAGAAGCGAGTTGTGGATTCAGCAAATGCAGATGGTTTGAGAGTTCCTGTGAAGAGGAGAGGAGAGAGATAGAGAAGATATATACAGCTTCAAGGGAGTTTTGGTTGGTTGTTTTTCTAAGAATGGGAGAATCAAATGTGTTTCTCGGAAGAGAAAGTGTAAGCCAAAGAGAACAGAGGGAGGGAGTGGATCCATGATGGGTGGAGAGCTTAAAGCTGTGTGTGAGGGGGGTGCTTGTGGTACATGAAAAGATGGTCCTGATATTTTGCTAAGTGACAAAAGTATATTTTAAAGCAAACATTTGTTTGATCATTTTCCTGTTTTAAAAATACATTAAATAGGCTTGGTGCCTTGTAGCTCAGTGAGTAGGGTGCCACATACACCAAGGCTGGCGGGTTTGAGCCCGGCCCGGGCTTGCTAAACAACAATGACAACTGCAATCAAAAAACAGCCAGGCGTGGCTCGGCGCCTATAGCTCAACCAGCTAAGGCGCCAGCCACGTACACCTAAGGTGGCGGGTTCGAATCCCCAGCCCGGACCCCCCAAACAACAATGACGGCTGCAACCAAAAAATGGCCAGGAGTTGTGGCGGGCGCCTGTGGTCCCAGCTACTTGGGAAGCGGAGGCAGGAGACTCGCTTGAGCCCAGGAGTTGGAGGTTGCTGTGAGCTGTAATGCCACGGCACTCTACCCAGGGGGACAGCTTGAGGCTCTGTCTCAAAAAAAAAAAAAAAAAAACAGCCGGGCGTTATGGCGGGCGCCTATAGTCCCAGCTACTTGGAAGGCTGAGGCAAGAGAATGGCTTAAGCCCAAGAGTTTGATGTTGCTGTGAGCTGTGAGGCCATAGCACTCTACTGAAGGTGACATAGTAAGATTGTCTCAAAAAAAAAAGTGAGACTCTGTCTCATAAAGTAAAAATATATTAAATACATTGACAATAATCACTGAGTTGTCAGACAGCCCTCATAGAGACAAAATTCAGTTTCACCGTTGTGAGGCTACACCACTGAGCTGGAGCAGCCCCTGCCAACAGCCCCTGCTTGGGCAGAATAAGAGTGGAGAGAGTGGGGTGGAGGCCAGCAGACCCATACCCAGCCACATGCCTATGAGACTGGCTTGTTCATAGTCCTCATGCTGAAGTCATGACCCCAACTTGCCCATCTCCCACACTCTGAGGAGCAAACCTGCCATCAGTTCTTCTGGAACACAATTTCAGAGCCTAAGGCAAAGCATCTCCTTATCTCACTCACCCTCAACAGATGTCCTTAACAATTTTGTCAGGGAAAAGCCATATTCCAGGAAGGGAAAGTTAAGTAATTGCATATGCAAAGCCTTGCAATATACATAGCTTTCCTGTACAACCAAATTTGGAGAACAACCAAATTGTTCTCAGCCACAATTTAATAAATCATCTTAAGTTCTGATACAAAGCAATTGTGAAGACATCCAAGTTCCCCATAGCTGTCTTAGAACACATCCCAGAAAGCCCTGATGTAACTGCAACACTGTTCCCTCATGTTTCCTGTCCCCCTCACACTCAAATCATAACTGGAAAGATCTACTGACCAAGCTTGTCATTTAAATATATGACTTCCTTAAAAAGAACTTAACATGCTTTATATTAACTAAGCTCTTCTCAACTCCTCTCTAAACCCCTCAACATGGCTATTTCTTATGCCTACCTAACATCAAAGTATATATAAATAGTTAGAAATATAAACATTTTCCAAGAAAATCATATATCAAAATGTTAACAGCATTTTTCTGAATACTAATTCAGAACTGAGTGTAATTTCTATTTTCTCCTTTTTGTTGATTGTGCTTTCTACTTTTTCTGCAACAACTTTGTATTACACTTACAAATAGGAAGAAACAATGAAGGTTGTCGAAAGGGACATAAGTTGCGCTTGAATTACAAAATAAATACATTTCTGAAAATAACTAAAATGCTGAATAATATATGTGCTGAAGAAAAAGTGAGTTGAACTCAGGAATGAAGGCAGGAATTTAGAAGTAGGCAAAGCACTGAAGCCAGATTTGAACTCAAGGACATACGAAAATGGGGTGGCTCTGAGCATGTTTTTGTAACCTCTCAGGACTACCAGGACAGAAAATAAAGCCCACCCAAGAGAGAAGCCCGACAGGAAACTCCCCCATCTGGGACTCAAGAGGGCTACCTTCTCAGTATAAACATGGCCTAGAAATAAACTCTTCCATCCCCAAAGGACTGCAAGCAAAACTATCTTTGTTAGATCCCAAATCAAATTGGTGTGGGGCATCTCCCTTGAGAATTTGTAACCATACACCTGTCCTCATGCAGGGTTTCAGCCTGAATTCACATGACCAGGCACTATGTCCCTCCCCAAAAGGAAAAGAGAAAGCAAAACATCCTGGAGCAAATAATTTGATTAAAAATGGTTCTAGGCTCAGCGCCTGTGGCTCAAGCGGCTAAGGCACCAGCCACATACACCTAAGGTGGCAGGTTCGAATCCCCAGCCCGGGCCTGCCAAACAACAATAATGGCTGCAACAAAAAATAGCCAGGCGTTGTGGCGGGCGCCTGTGGTCCCAGCTACTTGGGAGGCTGAGGCAGGAGACTCGCTTGAGCCCAGGAGTTGGAGGTTGCTGTGAGCAGTGAAGCCATAGCACTCTACCCAGGGGCTCGCTTGAGGCTCTGTCTCAAAAAAAAATTAAAAAAAAAAAAAAAAGGTTCTAGGAGGGGATTGTGGGAAGATGGTCAACTAGAAATGGCTTTCAGGACAACCTCTGAGCTCAATTGGGCCGGTGATGCCAGTGCTTAAGTGACTTTTGACTGAAATTTGGACCTGCTCCCTCCACCTGGTGGAGGCTCTCTGAGCTTAATTGGATGGGCACTGTCTGGTGCTTAAGCAACTTCAACTGAACTTTGGACCTTTATCAGAAATATAAAGGGGAAATAACAACAGACGTCACAGAAATACAAAAGATTCTCAAAAATTATTACAAAAAACTCTATTCCCAGAAATATGAAAATGTATAGGAGATGAACCAATATCTGGAAGCACAATATCTTCTGAAACTGAGCCAGAAATATTTAGAATCTTGAATAGGCCAATATCAAGTGCTGAAATAGCATCAGTTACACAAAATCTACCAGAAAAGCCCTGGATCAGATGGCTTCACACAAAAATTCTATCAAACTTTCAAAGAGGAACTATTTCCTATAATGCATAAACTATTCCAAAATATAGAGAAAGAAGGAATCCTCCCCAACACACTCTATGAAGCAAATATCACCTTGAATCTCAAACCAGCAAAGGACCCAACAAAAATAAAGAAAAATATAGATATAAAATATCATTAATGAATACTGATGCAAAAATATTCAACAAGATATTAGCAAGCAGGATACAACACATTGAAAAGGTTATATGCCATAATCAAGTGGGTTTTATCCCAGAGATGCAATGTTGATTCAACATATGTAAATCCATTAATATGATACACCATATAAATAGAATAAAAAACAAAGACCATATGATTCTTTCAATTGATGCCAAAAAAGGTTTTAATGATATCCAGCATCCTTTCATGATAAAAACACTTGAGAAAATAGGCTTAGATGGAACATTCCTTAAATTGATTGGGGCCATCTACAGCAAACCCATAACCAATATCATATTGAATGGAGTAAAATTGAAAGCATTTCCACTTAAATCTGGAACAAGACAAGGATGCCCACTGTCTCCACTGCTATTTAATATAGTGTTGGAAGTCCTGGCCAACTGCCAGGATAAAACAAGAGAGAGAGAAGGCAAGAGAAGGAGAGCAAAGGAATTCAAATGGGGACTGAGGAGGTTAAACTCTCCCTCTTTGCAAATGACATGATCTTAGACCTGGGAAACCCCAGGGACTCAACTACAAAGCTCTTAGAAGTAATCAAGGAATATAGCAGTGTCTCAGATACAAGATCAATACCCACAAATCAGTAGCCTTCATATATGCCAACAATTGTCAAGCTGAGAAGAAAATCAAAGACTCTATTCCTTTTACAATAGTGCCAAAAAAAGATGAAATACCTGGGACTATATCTAACAAAAGAAGTGAAAGATTTCTATAAAGAGAATTATGAAACTTTGAGAAAGGGAAACACAGAAGATGTCAACAAATGGAAGAACATACCATATTCATGGCTGGGAACCAATGTCATACTTTAAAGAACTTGAAAATATAGTACTTCTATTTATATGGCTCAAGAAAAAACTCTGAATAGCAAATACAGTTCTTAGAAATCAAAACAAGGCCTGGTGCCTGTGGCTCAAGTGGCTAAGGCGCCAGCCACATACACCTAAGGTGGCGGGTTTGAATCCAGCTCAGGCCTGCCAAACAATGATGACTGTAACCAAAAAAAAAAAAAAAAATAGCCGGGCGTTGTGGTGGGCACCTGTGGTCCCAGCTACTTGGGAGGCAGAGGCAGGAGACTTTGCTTGAGCCCAGGAGTTGGAAGTTGCTGTGAGCTGTGATGCCACTGCACTCTACCCAGGGAGACAGCTTGAGGCTCTGTCTCAAAAAAAAAAAAAGAAAGAAAGAAAGAAAGAAAAACAAATCTTGAGGCATCACATTGCCAAGATTTCAGGTTATACTATAAGTCTATAGTGATCAAAACAGCATGGTACTGTAGTACTGGCACAAAAATAGAGATGTAGACCTATGGAACACCTTAGAGAATCTAGAGATTAACCCAGCCCCATATTGTCATTTGATCTTCCATAAGCCTAACAAAAGCAGGCACTGGGGGGAAGTTATCCACTCTCCGAAGGCTGAAACTGGACTTACACCTCTCACCACTGACAAAAATTGATTCTCTCTAGATAAAAGGGAGGGAGGTGGAGAGGGAAGGGGGAAGATGATTGGCAGAAGGAGGGAAGACATGAGGTGGGATCTCACCTAATGTGCACGTCGTGAGGGTGTATAATACACCTCCTAGGTGAGGGGTTCTTTAACAACTGGAACTTTACCCTGTGTAACCTAAAAATGTGTACTCTCATATTAATTTGATAATAAATAAAAATAAAAAAGGTCCTAGATTTGTAATACCCATAGCACCTGACAGAAGCAAGTGTAAATCCTTTCCAGTGGAACTCAGGAATTTGCCTTCATCCCTGTCCTCAAAGAATCCCCACAAGGAATATTCCAAAGAAAATAAAATAATTCATTAAATCTGCATGTAAACAGGACACTATGAGTGAGACCAGCAGAAATACGACAGCAGATTCAGACCTAAATTTTAGATGTTGGGGTTATTCGACCTAGTAATAATAAGTATGTGTGATGTAATTTAATAGATAAAGAGAGAACCTTAACCATATCACTAAAGACAAGGCAGATGTGCAAAAACCAAACAACTTGTAGAAATGAAAAATATGGCCAGCAGTTGTGGCTCACATCTGGAGTCCTAGCACTTTTGGGAGGCCAAGGTGGGAGGATCACTTGAGGATAAGAGTTCAAAATCAGCCTGACCAAGAGCAAGACCTCTACAAAAACTAGAAAAGTGAGCCAGGTGTGGTGGCCTATAGTCCCAAATACTCAGGAGGCTGAGGCAGGAGGATCACTGCTTAGGCTGAAGGAATGATTAGATATGGAAGATAGAACTTATGTGTAATATAGCCCACAAAGATAAAGATATAGAAAATATAAAATAGAAGTTTAAAAAGACATTGAATATAGACTGAGGCTGTCTACATTTAATCATAATTTGAGAGAAAGAGAGAGTAAATAAAGAGGGGAAAAGACAATATTTGAAGAAATAATGGAGGATTACTTTCCGTAAATAACAAAGAAAAGTCCACAGGTTCAAAAAGCCAAAAAAATGGGCGATGCCTGTCCTTCAAAGGAGTAGTGTGCCGGCCCCATATGCCGG
>NW_003852455.1:974876-976648 GCF_000181295.1 Otolemur garnettii | reverse complement strand
AAAAAAAAAAAAGTTAAAATGCTTTAGCCAGGACTATAATTGTGCCCATCACCTGGATAGTGTTCATTGAACCTGTTTGGTAGGTTTTTACCTCTTCCTCTTTCTTGATTTCCGTCTATTTTTACTTTTTTCTGTGCTCATGTGGGTCCATCAATTAGTTTCGAATTATCAGAGAGTACACGTGGTGTTTGTTTTTTCATTCTTGAGATACTTGACTTAGGATAATGGTTCCATCCGAATTGCTACAAAAGACATTAATTCATTTCATATTATGGTTGAGTAGCACTCCATGGGTGTGTGTATACGGGGCTGTCATCGTATGGCACACAAAAACATACAGTAAAAATGAATGCCACTCAGCAAATCTTCACCACACATTGACACAAACACAGTTGTGAGACACTGATATACCAAGGCTATAAAACCTTACCAAGTTCTTTGTACAGTGCTGCCAATGTAAGCACATGGTGGCAAGTTTGTGAACTTGATTGTCAGACCCTGCATGATGACAGCTCTGATGACCATTCCAGAAAAAGTGTTTCAGAATTGCTTTGAAGGGTGAACTACGCACTTACACTGGTGCATAGCTTCCCAAGGGGACTACTTTGAAGGTGACCATAGTGATACTCAGCAACGAGCTATATAGCACTTTTTCTAGGGTGAGTTAGCAAACGTAATTGTCAGACCTCATATACCTACACCACATTTTGCTAATACATGAACATTAACACGTGGGTTGATTCCATATCTTTGTAATTGTGGATTGTGCTGCAGTAAACATTTGAGTGCAGGTGTCTTTTTGATAAAATGACCAAAAGCTATATTTTTAGGACAAATATCATCAGACTAGATAAACAAAATCCAGGTATTTACTTCTTATGAAGTACATAAGATGAGCGTTATGGCCTATAATCTTAGGACTTTGGGAGACTGAGGCTGGTGGATCTGTTGAGCTTTGGAGTTGGAGACCAGCCTGAACAATAGGGAGATCCCATCATTACTAAAAATAGAAAAAAACAATAGCCAGGCATTGTGGCAGGCATCTGTACTCCCAGCTACTTGGGAGACTGAGGCAAGAAAATCACTTGAGCCCAAGAGTTTGAGCCTCACAGTTTGCTGTGAGATATGATGCCATAGCGCTCTACTGAGGTGACAGAGTCTTAAAAAAATTAAATGCTTCAGTCCAGGCACAGTGGCTCACACCTGTAATGCTAGCACTCTGGGAGGCTGAGGCAGGTGGGTTGCTTGAGCCCGGGAGTTTGAGACCATCTTGGACAATATAGTGAGGCTCTATCTCTAAAAATATGTATACATATAAATTTATACACACAGACACACATATATATAAATTCTAATGTTCTATAGCAGAGTAGGGTGACTATAGTTAGCAACAATATATTATATATTTCAAAATAGCTAAAAGAGAGAATCTGAAATGTTCCTAACTCATAGAAATGAGAAATATTCAAGGTGTTGAACATCCCAAACATCCTGACTTAATCATTACACATTCTATGCATGGGACAAAATATTACACACACTCCATTATATGTAAACAATTATGTGTTAACAAAAAACAAATAAGAATGTACCATAAAAAAATACAAACCACAAACTGGAAAAAAGGTGTTAGCTATGCAATAAACATAAAGAATGCCTATACGCAATAAGAAAAAGACAAACAACACAATAAAAATGGACAAGAGGGGGGCGGCACCTGTGGCTCAGTGGGTAGGGTGCCAGCCCCATATACCGAGGGTGACGGGTTCAAA
>NW_003852455.1:973338-974693 GCF_000181295.1 Otolemur garnettii | reverse complement strand
AAAAAAAAAAAAAAAATGGACAAGAGGGGCCGGGCCTGATGGCTCACGCCTGTAATCCCAGCACTCCGGGAGGCGCAGGCAGATGAGCCCTGAGCTCACAGGTTGGAGACCAGCCTGGGCCAGAGCCAGACCTGGTCTCTCAAAATAGCCGGGTATTGTGACGAGTGCCTGTAGTCCCAGCTACTCAGGAGACTGAGGCAAGAGAATCGCTTAAGCCCAAGAGTTTGAGGTTGCTGTGAGCTGTGATATCACAGCACTCTACCAAGAGCGACATAGTAAGACTGTCTCAAAATAAAAAAAAATGGACAAAAGGAACTCCACAGATGAAACAAAATGTTTAAAAAAAGAAACAAAAATGTTCCACAAACATTTGAATAGGTGTTCAACCCCATTAGTAATCAGAGAAGGGCATGTTGATGCCCATGAGATTTACAAAATTGAAAAGTCAGACAATCCAGGCATAAAGGAGCATATGAAGCCACAGGCACACAGGCACCGGTAATACTACATAAGTAGCTGGGGGGCACCTCTGCAAAACACCTGGCATTGTGTAGTGAAGTGTGCATCGCCTATGACTCAGGAATTCCATTTCTAAGTTTGTACCTCAGATAACTCTTGTATAAGAATGTCTATAGCAGCACTGTCAGGAATAAAAAATATTGTAAATATCTGGAGCTAACCTAGCTGATGAACAACAGTAAAAAGGATGAACAAGTTTTAGTATATTCTCTAGAGGAATGAAAGGAAGCTACTGCTACAGCTAACAGAACATTAAGCTAAAGAAGCAAGTCATTGGCCAGGCGAGGTGGCTGATGCCTATAATCCCAGCACTCTGGGAGGCCAAGGCGGTATGGATTGCCTGAACTCAGGAGTTTGAAACCAGCCTGAGCAAGAGAGAGACACCATGTATTTAAAAAATGAAAAAACTATCCGGGTGTTGTGGTGGGCACCTGTAGTCCCAGTTACCTGGGAGACTGAGGCAAGAGGATCGCTTAAGCCCAAGAGTTTGAAGTCACTATGAGGTCTGACTCCATGGCACTCTACCAAGGGCAACAAAGTGAGACTCTGTTTCAAAAAAAACTAAACAATCATGAGGAGTTAAAAAGGAATTATTCCACTGATCCAACATTCAGACACTGTTACAAACATAGTCTTATGGCGGGTGTGGTGGTCAGTTTCCTGCATCAACTTGGTTAGACTATAGTTCCCATAAGTGACCAAACACCAATCTAAGTGTGCTGTGAAGAAATGGTGAAAGTGGCTCGGCGCCTATAGCTCAACCGGCTAAGGCGCCAGCCACGTACACCTAAGGTGGCAGGTTCGAATCCCCAGCCCGGACCCGCCAAACAACAATG
>NW_003852455.1:943048-972830 GCF_000181295.1 Otolemur garnettii | reverse complement strand
TTTCTTTCTTTCTTTCTTTCTTTTTTTTGAGACAGGAGACTCAAGCTGTCCCCCTGGGTAGAGTGCCATGGCATCATAGCTCACAGCAACCTCCAATTCCTGGGCTCAAGCGAGTCTCCTGCCTCAGCTTCTCGAGTAGCTGGGACCACAGGCGCCCACCACAACACCCGGCTATTTTTTGGTTGCAGCTGCCATTGTTGTTTGGCAGGCCCGGGCTGGATTCCAACTGCCACCTTGGGTGTATGTGGCTGGCACCTTAGCCACAGGCACCGAGCCTGGTTCTCTTTTTCAAGTCAAACCCTGACATAGAAAGAGCAAGACTGGAAGTGATTCTAGAGGAACAAAAAAAACTTGAGTCTCCCAGGCTGCCCTGCACTTATGTGAGCAGTTACAGAACACAGCCCGGGTCTTGGCCTCCTGTTTTCCCTCTGCAGTGGTGGAAAAAAATTCAGCAAGAAGACACCAGGATCCATTCCCCCTTTCCCAGGTGACAGGGCTCAGAATTTTCTCTGAGAACTGCACTCTTCCCTCCCTGCCACCAAAGTACAGCCAGGAGGCTTGGGATTTGATCCTATTCCCAAATTCAAGTGTGGTCTCTGAATGGTCTAAGCTAAATATCTCTCCCCTCCCACTGATCACACTAATTGTGTTTCAGGGTCGGGCACAGACTTAAGATGAGTTTTCTGAATAGCTGGTGGGTTTTCTGGAATTAGTTCTCTGGTCTAACCAAATTTAAAGGCACAAATGACACTATCTCCAATGGCAAAGAGATAGTCCATGATAGTCCATGGAGTGTTGCGCATTAGAGACGCACAAGATATTGTAAATGGATACTCCAGGTAACATTCTGGGTAACCATTTACACGACATCTTGGAAAAGTTTTGTCAAATTAATACATAGAGCAGACTGGCTGCTTGCTCCTAAATGTGAACAAAATAAGAAAAGGAAAAAATGAGCCCAGGGATTCAAATTCTTGGTTTAGTTCACAAAATGCTTCTTTGCCTGCTCTGAGAAGAGACCCCTGAAGCCCTGAAACTTGAGGGCTGAGATTGCTGAAAACTAGACCCCATCTCATCCTGAAAACCAAATCTCATTCTGCAACTGACTGACAACACAAATTGAATTCCAAGTCTTTCAGGGTGACTGCTGCTCACGTGTGGGTACCTACTGGGAAGGACTCAGGTCCTGAGAGTCAGAGTGCAGAGATTTGGGAAGATCCCATTGGAAGTGGAAATGCTGAGAAGCTTCCGACCCACTTTTACTGCACCCATCCTGTCCCTCTGACCGGGCGACCTTAAGTCATTTGCCCGACCCTGAAACACAATTAGTGTGATCAGTGGGAGGGGAGAGATATTTAGCTTAAACCATTCAGAGACCACACTTGAATTTGGGAATAGGATCAAATCCCAAGCCTCCTGGCTGTACTTTGGTGGCAGGGAGGGAAGAGTGCAGTTCTCAGAGGAAATTCTGAGCCCTGTCACTGGGAAAAGGGGGAATGGATCCTGGTGTCTTCTTGCTGATTTTTTTCCCACCACTGCAGAGGGAAAACAGGAGGCCAAGACCCGGGCTGTGTTCTGTAACTGCTCACATCAGTGCAGGGCAGCCTGAGAGTCTCAATGAGGTGTAATGAATTTGGCATTTTATTCTTTTTGTTTGTTTGTTTTTGAAACAGAGTCTCACTCTGTCCCCCCAGGTATAGTGCTGTGGTGTCACAGTTCATAGATACCTCAAATTCCTGGGTTCGAGTGATCCAATTTTTTGCCTCAGCCTCCCGAGTAGCTGGGACTATAGATGCCCACCACCACTCCTGGACAGCCTTCTATTTTATTTAGTAGAGATTGAGTCTTCTCTACTGAAGGAGAAAAGTATTTGATAGGACGGCACCTGTGGCTCAGTGAGTAGGGCACTGGCCCATATACCAACGGTGGCAGGTTCAAACCCAGCCCCAGCCAAACTGCAACAAAAAAAATAGCTGGGTTTTCTGGTGGGTACCTGTGATCCCAACTGTTCGGGAGGCTGAGGCAGGAGAATCACTTAAGCCCAGGAGTTGGAGGTTGCTGTGAGCTGTGACACCACAGCACTCTACCAAGGGCAATAAGGTGAGACTCTGTCTCTTAAAAAAAAAAAAGAAAGAAAGAAAATCATTTGATAAAATTCAACACCCTTGATGATAAAAATACTCAGCAAAAATACTTAACAAACTGGCTCAGAGCCACCATAGCACAGTGCTTATGGTGCCAGCCACATACACGGAGGGTGGCAGGTTCGAACCCAGCCCGGGCCAGCTAAACAACTGCAGCAACAACAACAAAAAAGAATAGCCAGGAGTTGTGGTGGGCATCTGTAGTCCCAGCTGCTTGGGAGGCTGAGGCAGGAGAATCACTTAAGCCCAAGAGTTTGAGGTTGCTGTGAGCTGTGACGCCAAGACACTCTACTGAGTTTACCATAGTGAGACTCTGTCTAAAACAAACAAACAAACAAACAAACCCCAAAACTCAACAAACTAGGAATAGAAGGAAACTACCTCAACATAATAAAAGCTATGTATGAAAAACCCAAGTTGAGGGCAGTGCCTGTGGCTCAGTGAGTAGGGTGCCGGCCCCATATACCAAGGGTGGCGGGTTCAAACCTGGCCCCAGCCAAACTGCAACCAAAAAAATAGCCAGGCGTTGTGGCGGGCACCTGTAGTCCCAGCTACTCGGGAGGCTGAGGCAAGAGAATCTTAAGCATAGGAGTTGGAGGTTGCTGTGAGCTGTGTGATGCCACGGCACTCTACCAAGGGCAACAAAGTGAAATTGCCTCAAAAAACAAAAAAAAAAACAACAACAAAAAAAACCCAAGGTGAACATTATATTATTATTATTTATTTATTTATTTATTTTTTGGAGACAGAGTCTCTCTCTGTCATCCTGGCTAGAGTGCTGTGGCACCATAGCTCACTGAAACCTCAGACTCCTGGGCTCAAGACATCCTCTTGCCTCAGCCTCCCAAGTAGCTGAGACTATAGGCACCCACCACAACACCTGGCTAATTTTAGAGACAGGGTATTGCTCTAGCTCAGGGTGGTCTTGAACTCCTAAGCTTAAGTGATCCACCTGCCTCAGCCTCCCAGAATGCTAGGATTTCAGGCATGAGCCACACACCTAACCAGGATTTATTTTTGCAGTTTTTAGCCGGGGCTGGGTTTGAACTCGCCACCTCCGGCATGGCCTGGATATTTTTTTATAGTTCAATGTATCTTAATAGCAAACTAACAAGAGCAGCTCAGAAGACAGACAACATTTAAAAACATGTATTTGCATGTAGGACAACTCAGTTTAGGAAGTACAGTGATGGTTGGAATCTACTGTATAATAAAAATTCTACAAATACCATTTAGTTGCCATCAATAAGAAATTTACTTGTTCTTAAAAAATCCAAATGCTGGCATTGTCTAGAAAAATTTAACAGGGTCATTTGTAACTGTTACAAGGTTGAACTGCTGAAACTTGTTCACGGAAACATTCTGACTTGCATTAATGCTTCACGCTCCTGCATTTGTATTAAAAATTCACAGACAAAAGAAAAATGGAAAACCTGCCGATTTCCATCCCCTATTTTTTCACTTGCAATCCTATACTCAGGTGTCTTTTGACCCTGTGGGGAAAAATATCTGAAGTTCAGAACTACCAATAACAAGAAGAGAATTTCTTGTTTTTGAGAATGAAATGTTGCCCCATGACGGTGGATTCCCAAGCACAGTCTCCATGCATGCGGTGTACTAGCTGGGTGTTCTCTGGCATAATTGCTACACGTTTGGCATGGGTAGCACACAGGTTGGTGTCTTCAAAAAGGCCAGCCAGATAGGGTTCACTTGCCTCCTGCCAAACACCAGTATCGGCACTCTGGAAGTGCAGATCTGTCTTGAAGTCCTGAGCAATTTCCCCCACCAGATGCTAGAAAGGAAATTTGTTAATCAGAAATTCAGTGGATTTCTGGTAGCATCTAATTTCACAGAGGGCCCCAAACCAGACCTGTGAAGCTGTGGTATAAAGACCTCCTTACTTACCACCCCCTTAGACTAGAGCTTGGCAAGGTGAAAGCAGCGCTGGTGTTAGTGATAGCCCAGTAGCCTGGATTTTATTATTTGTGCCTCAACTAAAAGTGGGAAGAGTGACTTTGCACGGATCACTTAGATGGGCAAGTTCTGTGAACTAAGTGCCTTCCATGCAGCACTCTTTACATAACACTCAACCCTACAAAGCTGATACTATCATCTGACTTTATCGATGAGGACCCAGAGATTTCAGGATATAACCAGCTTGTCCAAGGCAATGAGGTAATAACAGCAGAGTCCAGATTTGAACCAGGCCAGAAGGACTCCAAAGTTTGTGCCTTTCTTTTTTTGTTGTTTGTTTGGGTTTTGTTTCGTTTTGAGACAGTCTCACTCTGTCACCCTGGGTAGAGTGCCCTGGCATTAGCTCAACTCACAGCAACCTCAAATTCCTGGGCTCGAGCAATACTCCTGCCTCAGCCTCCAGAGTAGCTGGAACTACAGGTGCCTGCCACTGCGACTGGCTAATTTTCTTTTTCTTTTTAGTAGAGACAGGATCTTGCTCTTGCTCAGGCTGGTCTGGAACTTCTGAGCCCAAGCGAGCCTCCCACCTCAGCCTCCCAGAGTGCTAGGATTACAAGTGTGAGCCACCTCACCCAGCCAAGTTTTTGCCTTTATGATGGATATTGTGCCCATCCTCCCATTCTATTGTGGTAGGAGAATCACTCCACCCTTATCTGGTAATAATCATATTTCCTATTTATAAGGAAAACTATTCTGATCCAACCTTTTGCATCCCAGCACTAATTTGACCTTATCTTTTTAAATTTTAATTGATAAATAATAAATGCATATGTATTTATGGGGTACAATGTGATGGTTTGACATATGTATTATACCATTGGTCTCATTTTCTATCTGAAAAACTCTATTCTAAAAGCCAAGATATTCACTGGCCCTAGGAAAAAAACACAATTCTGTTAGAAAGTTTGAGTAGAGGCTGCAAGACTTAACTTTCAAGTTCTATGAGGTTTTAGTGAGTACCCAGAGGCCTGCCAGGTTCTGTTCCATTGCTTCACTTCATCTTCTTGACAAGATGTCTGTCTTGATGACATAATGACATTACAGCTGAGAGTCATAACTAAGACCAGGGTTTAAAATGCTAAGGTCAGGAAGTCAGGACAAAGTCACTATTTCTGGAGGAGTGACCAACAGGTTGTCAAACTTGCCCTCCTGTTCACCAGAGATGTTACTCCTGCATGCAATGGACTCAGATTTTCACTGATCTTTGAGTTGAGGGAGTCAGAATTCTCATGGAGAGGAGTTATGTAAATTCCCATCACCTTCCAAGGGGCAGGTTCCAGTGGATGTGAAAGTCTTAGCAAGTAACAAGGCTATATCAACAGAGGCCTCAGTTTCACCATCCATAAATAGGTATAGCAAGTCCCCAGATTGTGGAAAAGATTAAATAAGCTATGGATAAAAGTGCCTGGCACTTAGTGAACATTTAATGGCTTGAAGGCTATGTAATCCTAGCACTTTGGGATCCCAAGGCAGAAGGACGAGAGAGACCCTGCATCTACTAAAAATAGAATAGAGTGTTGTAGTGGGCGCCTGTGGTTCTAGCTACTCCAGAAGCTGAGGAAGAAGGATTGCTTGAGCCCAGGAGTTTGAGGTTGCTGTCAGCTGACACCTCAGCACTCTAGCCTGGACAGAGTGAGACTCTGTCAATAAATAAATAAATAAACAGAAGTAGCTATGATCAGTCTCATTTTTATTAAATGTAGATCAATTTTGAGTTTGTTCAGATACTTGAACATATTGTTATTTACATTATGATACCTAACAATGTTACCTCCAACAGATGCAGAGCTGTGGATCCAGAGCAGCATCTGCAGCAGCTGGGAAGTCATTCCAGGCTCTCAGCCCAGTGTTCTGGCAACAGTTTGATCTGAAGATGGCAGCCAGGGTGCTCTGGGGCAGCCTGAGCCTGCTCCGAGTGCTGTGGTGTCTCCTTCCGCAGACAGGCTACGTGCACCCAGATGAGTTCTTCCAGTCACCTGAGGTCATGGCAGGTAAAGCTCCCACCTGTGGTTAAGATGAAGTTGCAGCAGAGTCTGCCTGAGGCGCTGGTGGGCTCCCTCGTAGAGAGGGAGGAGCATATCTGTGCAGACGAGCTGCAAATCCACAAGCAAAGTGGCAGCAGGCACTCTGGGAGAAGGACTTAGAAGTGGGGACTTCACTTCTCCTTCCTGACCTTCAGAATGATCCTCATACCTCTTGGATGTTTTCCTTCTTGGACCGACAGCACAGCTCATTTAGAATGAAAGTTGTGTTGGACTTCTCGGTGGAACAATTCTAGAGTTGGGCTTCCCTAGGGGTCGGGAAAGCTTACATAGGACATGAGCTGAGATAATGAAACATTTCTTCCGTAGGTTCACGTGAGGTAATACTGATCTCTGACTCCTGCTTGTTGGAGCTTATCTGCTAGATGGTACAGGGCATGCCATGAGGATGGTTGCCAGGGGCCTTGAGGCTTTTCAGGTGCTGTGGGCTTGTGGCTTCTTCCTCATGGTTCAAGGTGGCTGCTTTAGCGTCAGCTATCAAGTCTAAAGATAGGTTTTCCAGTGGACAGAGGAGATGGGGCACACTTATTCTCTTTAAGGTCATATTTGTGAAGTCACATACTTTTGACCCATTCATATCTTATTGGTCAGAGTGTATCACAGCCACCCCTAGCTGGGGAAAAAAAAAAGATGGGAAGTATTCTTTTTATACCTGACCAAGTGCCCAGCTAGAGAAACTAAGGAAGAATAGGGACTAGATAATGGGCAGACATCCAGCTACCTTTGCTTAATAAGTGGATTTGTTTTTTTAAGTTAAAAGGTTCAGGCTTCTTTCCCACATATTTTTATTTATTTTTTATTTTTTTTGAGACAAAGCCTCAAGCTGTGGTCCTGGGGAGAGTGCTGTGACATCACAGCTCACAGCAACCTCCAATTCCTGGGCTCAGTGATTCTCCTGCCTCCACCTTCCAAGTTGCTGGGGCTACAGGCGCCCACTACAATGCCCGGATATTTTTGGTTGCAGCCGTCATTGTTGTTTGGTGGGCCCGGGCTGGATTCGAACTCGCCAGCTCAGGTGTATATGGCTGGTGCCTCAGCCCCTTGAGCCACAGCCATTTTTTTTTTGCAGATTTTGGCCAGGGCTGGCATATGGGGCCGGTGGCCCTACTCCTTTGAGCCACAGGTGCTGCCCTTTCCCACATATTTTTAAAGCCTGAGCCAGGCCACACATAATGCCTCCTGCCTGTAACCCTAACACTTTGGCAGGTTGGGGTAGGAGGATCACTTGAGGCCAGGAATTTGAGACCAGCCTGAGAAAAACAGCAAGATCCCATCTCTTAAAAAACTGTTTAAAAAATTAGGCTGGGTACAGTGGCTCATGCCTGTAATCCTAGCACTCTGGGAGACTGGGGCAAGGTGGATCGCTTGAGCTCAGGAGTTCCAGACCAGCCTGAGCAAGAGCGAGACCCTATCTCTACTGAAAATAGAAAACTAGCCAGGCATTGTGGCAGGCACCTGTAGTCCCAGCTACTTGAGAGGCTGAGGCAAGAGGATTGGTCAAGCCCAAGAGTTTGAGGTTGCTGTGACATCATGGCACTCTACCCAAGGCACAGAGTAGGACTGTTTCAAAAACAAATATAAAATAAAATAATAGAATAGAATAAAAAATATTAGCAATGTGTGGTGGTATGCAACTGTAGTTCCAGCTACTCCAGAGGCTAAGGTGGGAGAATCTCTTGAGCTCAGGAGTTTGAGGCTGCAGTTACCTCTGATGACACCACTGTACTCTAGCCCCACCAGCAGAGCAAGACCTTGTCTCTAAATAACAACAATAACAATAACCAAAACCTGAGCCAGTAAAGAGCAGCCAGATTGATCTGATCCTAGATTTTCTGTTTCCCTTTTACCATCTGACATAGATACATAAAATGCTGGAGGAGTAAATAGCAGAAGCAATGAGCCTGAATGATCCCCAGGCCACGTAAGAAGCTCTGAACAACCAGCAATGCTATCAAGCCTAAAATGCCATGGACAATGGGGGTTGGAGTGGAGTTGCAGAAATTAAGAGTTTGAACTCTCATCCCCACCTCTCAGATTTTGGGGGCATTAGGATGCAGAGTCACAGAGCAGGCAACAAGGTTGGTTTTTTTGTTTGTTTGTTTGTTTACCTTTTAAAATTAGTTACGTTTTTAGAGATGAGGTCTCACTATATTGCCCAGGCTGGTGTCAAACTCCTAGGTTCAAGAGATCTTTCTGCCTCAGCCCTCTGAGTAGCTGGGACCACAGGCAAAAGCCACTGCACCCAACTTATTTTCTTAATGGTAGAAGTACTACTTGGATATATTCTTCTTATAAAAGATTTAGGGTATCACACACAAAATTAATCTCCTTTGACAATAATCCTGATGGCTCATCTCCATCCCCTCCACACCCCTTTCCTGGAGAACAATCCCAGAGATGAGTTTCTGACCAATTGGTGAGGGCTTAGAACGCTGAGAAGAGGAATAAAGCCTCTTCGTCTATTACCCTTTTCCAGGGTACATTGTCAGCCCATCTCCCAGGCATATTCCTTCTGCCCCCTTCACAAGGTGGGGCCTCGCCGGAGCTCCCCCGTATTTACTCCTATTGCTGCATCAAGAATCGTCCAACCTGGCAGCTTCAGACTGCACCTGTGAGTTCACAGTTCCGCAGATCAGAAGTCCTGCATGGACTCTCTGCTCGGGGTGTCATGAGTTTGAAATCAAGGTATGGGCAAGGCTGGGATTTTGTCTGGAAGCTCTCTAATTCTAGCAGAATGTAGTCATTTCAGCTATGGGACTAAAGTCTCTGTTTTCTTGCTATCAGCTTCTACAGGCCACCCACATTTCTGGCCAGTGTCCCCTTGCATCTTTAAGCCACCAGTGGCACATCACATCCTCCTCCTGCTTTGAATCTCTGCCTCTTCTGTTCTCACCAGGAGAACAACCTGCTTTTACAGGGGTGTTAGGCCCACTCAATAGTCCTTTTATTTTATGGCCAGGCTCCCATATAACATAACCTAATCACAGCAGTAAAAGCCGTCCTGTGCCCAGTCTCAGGGATTAGCAGGGAAGTGGGAAATCTTGGGTACCATCTTAGAATTTTGCCCATCTCATTCCTAAGTTTGGAATCAACTCACTTCTGCCTCTCTCCCTGCAGAGGACATCCTGGGTGTGCAGGCCACCCGGCCTTGGGAGTTTTACCCCAGCAGCTCCTGCCGCACGGTGGTCTTCCCTCTACTGACCTCTGGCTCTACATTCTGGCTGCTCAGGCTCTGGGAAGAGCTGGGGCCATGGCCTGGCCTGGTGAGTGGCTATGTGCTGCTGGTGGGGCCCCGGCTTCTCCTCACTGCTTTCTCCTTTGCCCTAGATGGGGCTGTGTACCACCTGGCCCCACTGTGGGGGGCGAATCGCTGGAATGCTCTGGTCCTGCTGTCTGGTTCTTACGTCACTCTGGTCTTCTACACAAGGACCTTCTCCAACAACATTGAGGGGCTGCTCTTTGCGTGGCTGCTGGTGCTTATGTCCCCCCGTATAATCAGGAGCCCCACACTTAAGAAGTCTGCTCCAGGTCCATGGTGGCACAGCTGGCTTCTTGGGGGCATCGTGGCTGCGGGCTTCTTCAACCGGCCCACCTTTCTGGCCTTTGCTCTTGTCCCCCTTTTCCTCTGGGGCACTCATGGAGCCACAAACCCTGGTTTCAAGTCCCTAGCCAGAGAGGCCCTGACACTCTTCCCAGGGGCGGCCCTCACAGCAGCAGTGTTTGTAGCCACAGACAGCTGGTACTTCTCCAGCCCCTCTCGATCCAGTCCCCTTGTTCTTACACCTGTCAACTTCTTACACTATAACCTCGATCCCCAAAACCTGGCCCGGCATGGCACACACATGCGGCTCACTCACCTGGCAGTCAATGGCTTTCTGCTCTTTGGGGTGTTGCATGCCCAGGCCTTGCAGGCTGCCTGGCAACAGCTCCAGGTCTGCCTCCAAGCCTTTGCACAAATGGGCTTCCAGAGGGCACTGGGTGCCCGGAGCCAACTGCCCAGCCCCAGACCTTACCTCCTTCTCCTTTACTTCATGCCCCTGGCCTTGCTATCTGCCTTTTGCCACCAGGAAGCTCGGTTCCTAATTCCCCTCCTGGTTCCCCTAGTCCTGCTTTGCAGTCCCCAGACCCAGCCTGTGCCCTGGAAGGGCACCCTGTTTCTCTTCAACGCCCTGGGTGCCTTCTTCTTTGGCTGCCTGCATCAGGGGGGTCTGGTTCCGGGTCTGGAGTACCTGGAGCAGGTGGTCCACACCCCTGTGCTCCCAAGCACCCCCACCCACTACACGCTTCTCTTTACCCATACCTACATGCCCCCCCAGCACCTTCTCCACCTCCCAGGCCTGGGGTCACCTGTAGAAGTGGTGGACATGGGTGGGACAGAAGACTGGGTCTTGTGCCAAGCACTGAAAACCTTCTCCAGACGATCAGCCTGCCAAGAGGCTGGTGGGCCATGGCTCTGCCGCCTCTTTGTGGTGACGCCTGGCACAACCAGGCGTGCTGTGGAGAGGTGCAGCATTCACCTCAAGAATGAGACGCTCATGTTTCCTCATTTGACCCTGGAGGATCCACCAGCCCTGTCTTCCCTGCTGAATGGGGCTTGGAGAGACCATCTCAGTCTTCACATCATGGAGCTGGGGGCTGAAGCCTGACACTATGACAGAGCAGCCACTGCCCAAGATCTAGCCACAAAATGTCACTCCACTTTCTGCTTGGGCAGCTGGGCTGGGATACTAGGAAAGGGCTGTGGTTCTCCTTCGGGATTCCCACTGCTGCCTCTCCTGGGGACAGTTGTTGGCTGTTCTGCCTTCTGTGTGAGCTGGCACTCTTCCCTAAGAGACCAAAGATCTGACCTGTCACAGTCCCAAAGTCAAGGTCCCCAAAGGACCTTGATGTAACCAATGGCAACTAATGTCTATTCCTGCCCTATTCCTTCTAGCCACTGTGATGTTTTAAATATATAATAGCACCTGGTTGTGAAAATAGACAATGAGCTGCTAATGACGTTCTTAAATGACCTCTCTCAAACTTTTCATGGTGCCTTACTTCTTCCTATCATGACAACCCTTTGGCTTCCTAAGGCCAATCTGACCTTCCAGGTACCTGGAAAGCAGTGTGGCAAAGTAGAGAACAAGAGGCTCAGGCTCAAGGGACCCAAGTTCTGGTCACTCATCTGTCACCACTTAGTGTGTAATCTTGAGAAAGACCCTTCTACTCTGCCCATTTCCCAATCTGTACAACACCTCTCTGAGCAGCCTGCCACCTAACACTGTGTCATTCTTGGGAGTCCACAACATTATGTCCCCTGGCTCAACAGGCACATCTCTTACTAAGTATACTTTAAGCATGGAAGTGTGAGTGGCAGTGTACTTAATGGCACTTTGGTGCCACCTGCCTTAGTGTTTATTACCCATACAAATCAGTCTGGAGATTTTCTCCTCATTCTCTTCTCCTGTACCTAAGAAATGGTGGGAAATTCTCCAGTCATTCCTGCACCTTGCCCTTAAAAATCACTCCTCCCTCTCCCAAAAAGAATCTTTCTCCCAGATTAGGGAGGCCAGATGTTCTATCTTCTCAGTAGTCCTGTGGGTCTTAGGCTCTCTCATCCCACCCCAGTGGGAACAGCAAACACACAATGCTCAGTACCTGGTTACCAGCCTGAAAGTTTTCCCTATGGCTTCAAGCTTCCTAGAGTGCATGATCAACTTTGTAGCCTAATTCAAAATGATCAGAAATTGAGCTAGGAGCATCAAATTTCTGTTTACAATGGGTTTTTTATTCAAGGGTCCATTCGTTAGACAATAATAATGGCTTGTATCCTAGGGTGTCTAAAGTGGGGAATAGGAATCTGGGTAGCTTGTCGGGTGGTAAGCAGTACTCTCACTGCCTGGTGGTGATGGTGGGGGAAGATGGGCATTGAGCATCAGTGTAAATGTTGTAAAGAGCTGTGACTTATGCCCTGGAGTCAAATGACTCTGCTCACATCCCACTCTTAAGGCTTCGGACAACTTAAGAAGTAGTTCACCTCTTTCTATGAATGTGGTTGTAATAAGTCAGAGGGCCTACATAGAGTGCAAATATTAAGTGCCAGCACAGTGCTCAATATGTGTTAACTATTATTGCCATCATTGCCTATAGCCCCCAGTATCCATCTTGTCTGAGAAGTACTACACTCATGCTTCTTAGCTCACATATTTAATCAGAGGATTTGGGCAGCTGCAGGCTTGTCTCTCCATCCATGGCCTTCCCTGGAATTAAGTGTCCTGCTATAGCGCTGCAGAAGCAGCTGCATCCACCAAGAGTTTTAGTCCCATTTGCGGAGGGAAGGCTCTCTCTCTGGCTGTGGTTCGTTCTGTGGCTCTCGGTACATGCTGTGTCCAAGTCCAGTCTATACCTCTGTCAGGCTTCGGGGTCTTTCTCCACACTGTGCCCTGTCCAATCACAGGACTTCAACCGGGATGTCGGTTTAGCCTAAGTTCTTATGCATAGGACGTCCGCAGGCCAACAATCCGAGTCGGGATTCGAAGCCGTGCTCACTGCCCGGGATGATTCCTTAACGCCGAGGCCGATGTAGAGCCCAAAAGGAAAAGTAAGCGACCTCGACCCGGCCCAGGCAGGGGTTAAGTGCTAGCACCTGGGCCCCTCTGGTTACCTGGCGGTGACCCCGGGCGGTCCCGGAGGCTGCGGCGTAGCTCCTGGGTGAAGGTGTCTTTGAATCGCTCAGCGCGGCGGCTCAAGGACCCTGCAGGCCCAGCCGCGAGGTCCCGCAGGCGGCGGGCCGCGTCCTGGCCGCGTAGCTGGGCCTGCAGCAGGGCGAAGGCTGTGAGCTGCGCCGCACGTCGGATGGGCCACGACTCGGCCAGACGCTCCACCAGCTGCGGGCTGTGTAGCAGGGCGCCCAGCAGCCGCCGGAGAACCATGTTTCTCCCAGCGCCCCGGAACCGGGAGCACGCCCGCTCTCACCTTCTGATCGGCGTCGCTCCACGACGGACGACATCTGCGCCCGCGCTGCCAGATGACGACACTGCCACGCTCGGATTGGGCACGATGAGTCCCACTTTCGGCCGCCCCCGCCGCGCGTTTCCTCTTCCGCCGACGCGGTACGTGCCTCGTTTTCCCGGAGTCGCCGAGTTCCCTGTCCAGCTCTCTGCACTATGTCGGGTGGCCTCCTGAAGGCGCTGCGCAGCGACTCCTACGTGGAGCTGAGCCAGTACCGGGACCAGCACTTCCGGGTAAGGGGGGTCGGGCCGCGCGAGAGGGAGGCCCTGGGCCAGAACGCTGAGAAACGCTTTGCACTTGTGTCTTTGTGTCGTACCCCATTCTGCTTGTGTCCCCAAACGCCAAGTGGGGCTCCAGTTCCTGCGGGGGAGGCAGCGAATGGATGCTGGAAGAATTTTTGGGTATCACTGAAGCCACTTTCTCTGGAACAAAAGAAATCTGAGCCTTGCTTCCCGGTTCCCTTGCAGCCGCTCCCTGCACCCGGCCAATGCAGAGAGGTTTGAGCCGCAGTAATAGTGGTGGCTCCCATTCTCACGGGTTTTGCCTCGGCACAGTGATTGTGATGAGGGGAAGAGTGTCCTTTTCACTGCTGTAGTATGTGGAGGTGATGTGCCTTCGTAAACCAGATACGAGAGTCCTCCCCCCTCCCCCCGGTCCTTTTCTTCTCTGGTAGGATGGTACTGGGAAGTTCTGCGCGGTAGTTGACGAGAGGCAAAGTCCTGACTCCGCCATCGGTGAGGTCACAGGGTAGGGAGGTGGACCAGCAAGCTAAGCACCGTTGAGGATATCAAGATCAAAGAATTGCTGGATGTCAGAAAAGGGAAATTTTAGTTTAGAGTATGTAAGTATATACTGTGGAAAGGGGAAACACGGCAGATATTCAAGGTAGGCTTTTTAGTATCAGCAAAGGTGGTGGTGGGATGGGGGGCGCTCATTAACCTAATTATTTAGTAAACTTTTAATGAGCACTGTTGTCGAAGCCTTCTGCTAAGCCATAGAGGGAGCGGGAAGACACTTTCTGCTCCGTTAAGAGTTTATGACCCTATAGTAGGCACTGTAAATGGAGGCAAGTAATCAAAATCTAAAGCAGAAATGAATGGAAAGGGAAGGGCTGTGAAGATTCAGAAAGGGGAGAGGGTTCCTTAGTGACTGGGAAATGAGAAGGCACGTGTAGGAGAAGGTAGTCGTGAAGAATGTGAAAAGTGTGTTAGTAGGGTAGGAAAAAATAAATTTTGTTTGAAGCCAAATTGAGAACGTTCTTAAATTCATTCACTCAATCAACAGTTTTTATTTTACTTTATTTTTTGAGACAGTCCCACTGTGTCGCCCTCGGTGAGAGCTCAACTCTAACTCTTGGGCTTAAGCGATTCTCTTGCCTTAGCCTCCCAAGTAGCTGGGACTACAAGGCTAAGGTGACCAGATTTTAACATTGGTAAAGCGGGACACCATGGGGGGGGCGGGGCCTGACAACAATGCAAACTTTTGATAAGCAGTTCTGGATAAGCAGTTCTCAACTATTATTTGTTATTATTAAAGTTTAACATTATAAAATTAACAAAAATAATATAAAACGCATATCCTGGTGAAATAGCCACATGGCAGCCGAAAACCGTATATTCCCTTCCTGTTCTCCCGTGTTCCCTAGCTTGTTGTGCATTCTTTCCAAAAATTGGGGCTTTTTTAAAACACCGCAGGACAAATTGTTAAAAATCGGGACTGTTTCAGCAAGAGCGGGATGTCTGGTCATCTTACTCTAGAGAGGAGGGGGGCTACTTATTTGTTCCAGACAGTTTGGCTACTTCTGAGCTAATTGTCCTTGCCTAGAAAGCAAGGGAAGGAGCCATCTCCTGATACGGATTCCACCTGGGCAACCGTGCCCAGGAGGGCAGTAGGGAGTTTACATTAGCCTTTTCATTTCCAAATGAAGTTACATTAACCTCTTCATTCCCAAATGGAGTTACATTAACCTTTTCAGCAGCCGAAAACCGTATATTCCCTTCCCATTCTCCCGCTGTTCCCTACTTGGCATGCATTCTTTCCAAAAATTGGGACTTTTTAAAAACACCATGGGACAAATTGTTAGAAATTGGGACGTCTGGTCACCTTATACAAGGCGCCCGTCACAACGCCCGGCTATATTTTTGTTGTTGTAGTTGTCATTGTTATTTAGCAGGTCCTGGCCAGTTCGAACCCACTAGCGACCACTGGGGCTGGCGCCGTAACCATTGAGCTATGGGTGCCAAACCAATCAACCATTTTTAAATGCTTAGTGTTAGGCATGGTATCACTTTTACTGTTCTCTGCCAGAGGTATCCAACTTTTTTATTTTCTGCTGTACACTGGAAGAAGAGTTATTTTGGACTACACATTATACACAAACACTAAATGAAAGTTGATTAGCAACAACAACAAAAAAGGTCCATGCATACTTCCCACGGTATTTGACGTCACTAATTAACCCCTGCAGGTGGGTGGACAATTCCACATCATAACCAACTTGAATTTAAAGCATTCTGCAAGATAAAAACGGAAAGAATTGGCTTGGCGCCTGTGGTTCAAGCAGCTTAGGTGCCAGCACATACACCTGAGCTGGCAGGTTTGAATCCAGCCCGGTCCCAGCTACTTGGGAGGCAGAGGCAGGAGAATTGCTTGAGCCCAGGAGTTGGAGGTTGCTGAGAGCTGTGATGCCACGGTACTCTACCCAGGGCGACAGCTTGAGGCTCTCTCTCCAAAAAAAATACTGAAAGAACTGGGCGGTGCCCGTGGCTCAGTGAGTAGGGCGCCAGCCTCATATACTGAGGGTGGTGGGTTCAAACCTGGCTCCAGCCAAAGGGCAACAACAACAACAACAAAATAGCCAGGCGTTGTGGCAGGTGCCCATAGTCCCTACTCAGGAGGCTGAGGCAAGAGAATCACCTGAGCCCAAGAGCTGGAGGTTGCCGTGAGGTGTGACACCATGGCACTCTACTGAGGGTGATAAAGTGAAACTCTGTCTCTAATAAAAAAGAAAGAAAAAACTGAAAGAATTCTGCTTTTGCTATTATTCATCTCTGCAGTCTAAAGCCTGTTAGCTTTATTTAGATACTAATAAGATGCTGTCTGGTGGCACTTGTGGCTCAAAGGTGTAGGGCGCCAGCCCCATATGCCAGAGGTGGCAGGTTCAAACCCAGCCCTGGCCAAAAACTGAAAAAAAAAAAAATTAAGATGCTGTCATTGGCTTGGCGCCTGTGGCTCAAGTGGCTAAGGTGCCAGCCACATACACCTAAGGTGGCAGGTTCGAATCCAGCCCGGGCCCACCAAGCAACAATGATGGCTGCAACCAAAAAATAGCCAGGCGCATGGTTCGGCGCCTGTGGTCCCAGCTACTTGGGAGGGGGAGGCAGGAGACTCGCTTGAGCCCAGGCGTTGGAGGTTGCTGTGAGCTGTGATGCCATGGTACTCTACCCAGGGGGACAACTTGAGGCTCTGTCTCAAAAAAAAAAAAAAAAAAAAGATGCTGTCATGCAGAATTTCTAGTGTTCCCTGAATGTACTCCATATTAATATACCTTAAGTACTTACACCATAATTGTCTTAAGATGTAGGCTATTTGTTTGGACATTATTTACATGTATGAGTAAAGAGACAAAAGAAAATGTGTCCTATCCATAATTTTACTTTTTTGATCTCATTCCAAAGTTCTGAAATCAGTCTTTATCATAACATTATAACCCCATCCTGTGGGTTTATAAGGGCAGTATGGGATTGGGAATAATAGTAGGTTTTTAATATTTTTTTAACTTTTTATTTTTAAATTTTTTATTTTTATTTTAAATTAATATAAGGGTACAGATTTTTTGGTTATAGTGTTCTCACTTCAAAGGGAAAGTTCCAAATTATAGAAGAGTCCTTTGCCCATGGTGTATGCTGAATACCCTCACATTATGTACATGAGGTGAGATCCCACCAAATCCCCTCCCTCCTCCCTCCAATCACCCTAGGACTAGGTTTTAATTCACCTACTATGTACAACTACTGAGTAATTAGTTGTGACCTTAGACGTTACTTGTATTTCCTAATGTGTAAAATGGGGATAAATTGGGGCCTAACTCTTAAGACAGTATACATGTAAGTCTTTGACCTGCATTCTCTTGAGGCAGACATACTTGCCAGTTTCTTGAATGTGGTATCTGTGTGTGTTCGTGCTTGTAACAAATTTAACTTGGAGCACATCCATCATATCGTTCTGTACCCTGCTTTTTTTCACTTTGCACTCCATCTTGGAGATATTTCATATTGTTGCATGTAGATGTACGTTTTTCTAGGGGCTGCGTAGTTCTATACTTACAGACATACCACAATCCATTTAATCAGTTTCCTTTTGATGTGGGTTTAGACGGTTTCCAGTTTCTCTAATCTACCACTGAATGTGATGACTTGACTGAGATCTGTTACTCTGAGCACTGTGCTATAAAGAGGTCAGATGAGTCATTCTCAGAGTGAAGGAAACTGGATCAGCATTACATATGGAGTAGTAAATGAAGAAAGAAGAGTCTTGGAAAAGTGCTCTCTAGGGTGACTGTGGATCTACTCTGCTATTCTCCAAGTTGGAATCCCACTATATGGTTAATGTCAGACTCCTATTCTGGGTCAGAAGGGACTGAGAAAAGGTCAGGTGATGGGCCTTCTATTTAATCACATATGTCCTCCCTCATATGGAGGCTAGGTCTAGGGACAGCTCCATTGGTTTCTGTGAAGGTGTCTCAAATGCCACTTCTAGCCCATGATGAGCCATCTTGTTCCCAGGGATTGTCAGGTGTTGGCTGAAGCCCAGTTATATTCTTGTCTCTGGCTTCATCCTGTCTTCCAAATTAGGAAACTCATTAGGAAAATGAGGTCTCTTGTGTTTCATTGATCACTACATTTTCTCCTAAAAAATATGAGCATGTTAATTGTCTAAGCAGCTGTTGCTTTGAATGGTCTCTGTGGGAAACTAATCTCTGAAAATCCACTTATTTTTCACTTCAGAGGATAAAAGACCCCTTTCTAATAATATTGGGTCAAGGTTTGGAACCTAAACTTGGGCCATTAGAGAAGGATCCAGTGTTGAGGATAAGGGAAAAGGCATGCTACTTCCATGGCACTCTGGTGTAGAAGTTTTACTGTTGCATGCAGTATAAGTTTTCAGCTTTGTCCCTCTGCTAGCAGCAGTCTGGACCTTGCAAAAGTGCTTTATAGAATATGAACTTTTCTCTTTTTTGGCAAAGGATTTGTGGGGCACTGAGATGCAGATTTGACTTCCAAATCAGAATGAATATTTTACCATACTTAGAAATATTATTTAAGCAAGACTCTTATTAAGGTGTATTGCTTAACTTTGTCTCTATTTGAAATTGTAGGGTGACAATGAAGAACAAGAAAAATTACTGAAGAAAAGCTGTACGTTGTACGTTGGAAATCTTTCCTTTTACACAACTGAAGAACAAATCTATGAACTCTTCAGCAAAAGTGGTGACATAAAGAAAATCATCATGGGTCTGGATAAAATGAAAAAAACAGCATGTGGATTCTGTTTTGTGGAGTATCCTTCTTGTGTGTCTAAGTGTCTAATGTAGCTGCGAACCAGGATAGAGCTAAGAAGGGTTATCTGTGTAAAAAAAATGATATGAGCTTCATCCCTACACTTACCTCTACTTCCACCTTCATCTACTTCCTATCTCTGTCCAATGTGTCTGCTCTCTTACAGTGTGAAAACTGGTGATATTTACATTCTGTTCTGAATGTGGATGCTGCTTTCCTTTCATTTTAATGTAGCTTTGAGAAAGAAGTAGAAATGTGTTAACTCCTACCAACTTGAACCAGAAGCTCTGCTTGTGAACCTATTCTCTGCTTGTTATTTTGGTATTTGATTTCTGGGCTCAGCAAGCTTCTTCTGTTCTACCATCAGACATAAGGGAGTAGGTTGCCCAAATTCTGCTTTTTGCCACTGGTAGCAGTGGCATAAAATAGTTCACAGGGGACAGGGAGAACAATGAAAATTCAAGTCAAAGAAAACCTAGCCAGTATCTAATCAGTCTCTGAGACCCAGATTGTGTTTTTCCATTTTTCTGGTAGGTCAAAGACCAACAGTCATTAATGGCAGATGCCTAAAGAGATGCTGCTGTTGCTAGCTAGTTTCTCTGTTTGTCCACTAAGCATTCATTTCATTTATTCAACATAAAATTACTGAATGCCCGCTACATGCTAGGCATTGTCGAGGTGCTGGATACTGGAATTTCAGCAAGTGTTTGTCTACCTATGTAATTAAAGACAAGAAAAAAGTATAAATCACCATTTCTCAAATTCCACTCATAATCATCATTGCTTATAGAGATTTTTAAGAATACCATTCTAAGGAGATCTAATTAAATGGGTTTAAGAACCTGGGTGATACTTTGAGCCTTTCCTTCTAGTGAAATGCAATGGCAATTCTACCTGCACTGTGACCACCTCCTCTTTTTATGAAAGTTGTTCTTGAATACATAGTGCCCAATATGCATGTCACTATTTCTTGGATAAGAGGTACACAGTGTGTGGTCTAAACCTGTACAGAGTATATTTTATATTTTGCAAACCAAAATATGGGGACAATGGGAGCAGAAAAGTATCAACAGGAATAGCCAGGTAATCATGATCAATATAGCCATATTTCACTCCCAAAGTGCTTCTGGACCAACCTCAAACAGGCCTGTGCAAGCTAAATTATCTCTGAACTCCATCTGGTAGGATTAGCTTTTGTACTTTTTCTTAACAACTCAGCTTCATTTACATGTTTCTTTCTCTGTTTCCAAAACATATGGAGAAATGCTAGTGTTCCTTAATACTTACACTTAAGATACTATTCACGAGCAGATGCAGAAAATGCCATGAGGTACATAAATGGAACTCGTCTGGATGATCGGATCATTCGCACAGATTGGGACGCCGGCTTTAAGGAGGGCAGGCAGTATGGACGTGGGCGATCTGGGGGCCAGGTATGTAGGCAGGATCTCTGGGATCAGCCTTTGCCTGAGATTCCACTCCTGATGACAGGTGTTTTGTCAATTTTTATTTACTTTTACTTTTTTTTTTTTTTTTTTGAGACAGTCTCAATTTGTTATCCTTGGTAGAATGCTATGGCATCATAGCTCACAGCAACCTCAAACTTTCGGGCCTAAGTGAATCCCTTGCCTCAGCCTCCCAAGTAGCTGGGACTATAGGTGCCCACCACAATGCCCAGCTGTTTTTTGTTGTTGTCATTGTTGGTTAGCAGGCCGGGACTGGGTTCAAACCCGCCAGCCCCAGTGTATGTGGCCAGTGTCCTAACCGCTGAGCTATGGGTGCTGAGCCATGTATTTACTCTTCTGTAAACTATTTTGTGCCTATAAGGTTGCCTTGGAAGTAAATCTGAAAACTATCCATTGGTTTTGGTAAATTAGTTTAACCCTTAAAATAGTATATACATTTTTACATTTTGTACGTTTCTACAAGGAATCTTTATTGAACTTCTGCTAGGGGCTAGATACCTGCTACCTGTAGCTGAGTCTAGAACAGCAGTTCTCAACCTGTGGGTCGTGGCCCACGGGAACTGTATTAAAAGGGCCACGGTGCTAGGAAGGTTGAGAATACTGGTTTAGAATGAAAGCAAAGCACAGTGCAATGAGTGTAAGTACGTTTGTCCTGCTTAAACGTTCTATGTGTAGAAAGATTAGCAGGCTGTTTGTCTGACATGTTTGGGGAGGCAGATCTGTTACACCGATCTTCTTTATAACTTTGTGTTCTTTTCAATTAAGGTACGAGATGAGTATCGGCAAGACTATGATGCTGGGAGAGGCGGCTATGGAAAACTGGCACAAAACCAGTGAGTGGTGAGAGCTCTGAAAAACTCCTTTGGTTTGTTGAATTTGTTGAAGAACATTACACCCAAGGTCTTCAAACCAGCTTAGTTTTACGAAGCTTTGATGAGTATCTCTACTGAGCTGGAAGCAAGGACAGAATTCAAAAGAATGCCTTTTAATTCTAGTATTAGAATCCTGGCCATCTGCCAGGTTACCAGAATGATTTTCTGTGACCAGGTCAAAAACTGTATTCCTTGGCAACAGATTTGATCTATAATGTTGATTAAAACACTATACTTCTTTTAGGAAGACTGGAAAAATTTAGAAATTTGTTTTACCATGTTTGAGTCTTAAATAGGTTCATGATCTATACTGGGGCCTGGAATTATTGTTTTAAGTTTGCATGAGATAAAGTTTAATAAATGGAATTTTGCTATGTTGTATAGCTTTGCTCTAAATTAGGAATAGGTATTTCACACTGAATTTGTTTTCTATGAATTCTGACCTCTAAAGGAAAACTTAGTAGTCAAGGAACCTTCCTAAATAGTTGGTGCAAAAGCCTGCCTTAGACTGTCCCAGAGGACACCAAGCTTCCGTGCTTTACATATCAGAGAAGTAGGTGCAGGGCTTGAAGAGTATTTACTAAATGTATTTTTCAAAAAATGTAAATATTATGCCTAAAAATAAATAAGTTTGTAATGTGGAGAACCTCAAATACTCTTGGGGGGGGGGGAGACATTGTCAATAGGAAATGGGATGAAATACCAGAGACACAAGTTAAAACATTGCCTTGATATGATGACGGTTGCTGTCAGAGCCATCTGATTTATTCTTTTCACTTTCAGTGATCTTGGGAATGGAGTGGGTTTTAAAAAAGAGCTTGAAGACTGAGAGAATGCTTAACAAAAACAATCAGAAGCTCCCTGCAGGAGATGTCTGTTCTAGCCAATTCTCACACTGAAGTCTGTTTTCTTTCCCAAATTGTGCTTACTGAGGTTCAAGCCTTGATAGTGAGCTGATAGTCTCTATAGAGAGGGGAGTCTAGAGGATTTATTTTGCATTCATAAGGCAAGAGGTGATTTCTCTAATGTTGTGAGCTTCTTGCTCATTTAAAAGTGTTAAGTCTAGTATAATTTTCCCTGATGTGGAAAAAATGTAAGTTTTTTTCATTTAGCAACAAAGTGTTTTCTAACTTGCAGTAGTTTGTGGAAGTTGGGGCTGAAGCACCTCAGTGTGAACACGTTTTGTGTTTGTAGGTTTCTCACTGAATTCAAACTGGTCACCTGAATTGTTTAAAGTGCTTAGAAAGAATATTTGTAAACATTTAATTTAATGACATATTCATTTTTAAAACTTCTTTTTACACTGTAGTTTGAATGAATGTATTTTATATTCTTTTGTAGTAAAATATAACTCAGATTTCTACAAGCCTGAAAACCACAAACAATGATTCTTATTTGAATTGTGTCTTCTGTAACAGGTTTCAATAAAGTTGGACCAACTTATTGTTTCTTCTTTCCTATCCTGTAAAGGACATGTTCTGGAATTTCCTCTCATTCTATCTGTGAATGAGTTCTGGGAGTTATTTATAAATAATGTACAGAATTTTCTTCCATTTTGATTTGATAGTCACAGTAAGTTATAGTTTCATGTATGGGAAAGAATGGCTGTTCTCATCAAAATAAAATATGCATCAAGCATATTTCTTTATTAACAAAGAATAGATTCATTGTCCAGTTATTCTCTGGATGACTGGAGAAGGAAAATTGGGGTTTGAATTAAAATGACTTTGTTTCTTGGGCTTGGAGACACTAAATATGACAACAGTCTTTCCTCTGTCCCCTTGTTTGCTCTTTCTCTCAGGAACAGCATCTGACCTGTTTCTCACTTTAACCAGAGAAAGTGGAAGTTCAGCTATGTACACTAACATTAGGGAATACAATAGTGGGTGCTATCAGATCTAGCCAGGCTGGCATCTGTAGACTGACTTGTCCCTATACATTAGCTAATGTGCTGAACTTGAGACTTCTGTGGAGCTCTGCTATCCAATATACCAGCTATCAGCCACCTGTGGCTAATGAAAATAAAATTAAACATTTAATTTCTCACCCATGCTAACCACATATTAATGCTCCATAGCCAGTGTGGCTAGTGGCTATTGCAGTGGATAAAATAAAGAACCTTTCCACCATAGTAGAAAATTGCTCTAAGGGTAGGCTGGTTAGGGTGTACACTGGTCCCTGTTCTTAAATGCACTTTGTCATGACTGGAATGTCACTGGGAGAAATTACAGTATATGTTATTCAACACAAGAGAACACAAGTTTATAAAGGCATTTAGTTTATTTTTCAAAAAAATATTTTGCTAGTAGGGTTGAGTACTGTAATTTTACATGATCATAATCTTTAAATAAATTCTTTTTCTGACCAACAGGTACCATTTAAGTGGACAGCTTGTCTAGGTCTGCTTTTGTAATACCCAAATAACATTAGCACTTCTCTGATGGTATTCCCTAGGTCGTCTTAATTATCTACAGGCCAGGAGGCAGAGCCTAGCACAAAACAAATTATGTTTTTTATAATTCAGTTTCTCAACATAATTAAGCAGAGCAGGTAATTAGTATATATAATTCACACTATTAATACATTGTTTCTTGCCTATAGGGTCTGACCCACCCAGACACCCCAATTATGTCTTCTAACCCAGGGAAGCAATAAACCACAACAGAAAAGAAAAAGGGCAGTTCAGAGTAGACTAGTGCTGGCTGTGTCCCAGTTAGGTCTGCTATTGTGTGCTCCCACTATACACTCAGGATGTTATCATATTCAATGCTAAATAGGATATAGAAAAAAAAGCCAAAACTGTGCTTGGGGGATTATGAGTCCTGAGTGAACTAAAAGTTGAATTAAATCTATAGCCATTGCTATAGATTTAAGCAAAGGAAAGATCAATAGAAAGGAGCAACTACAGCCTGATAAGCTAGCTGATGGAAAGGACTGGGCAGCCTGTGGACAGCTGGTCAAAAGTAGCCTTGACACCAGGCATGGTGGCTCACACCTGTAATCCTAGCACTCTGAGAGGCCAAGGTGGAGGATCTCTTGAGCTCAGAAGTTCAAGACTAGCCTGAGTAAAAGTGAGACCCCGTTTCTGCAAAACAATAGAAAAATTAGCCCCACATGATAGCACATGCTTATAATCCCAGCTACTTGGGAGACTGAGGCAAGAAAATCACTTGAGTCCACAAGTTTGAGACTGCTGTGAGCTATGATCATGCCACTGCACTCTAGTCCAGGGAGTAGAGTGAGACCCTTTCCCCTTCGGGGAAAAAAAAAGGTAGCTTTTAGTTTACCTAAGGTCTGCCTGGCCAGGCACAGTGGTTTACACCTGTAATCCCAGCACTCTGGGAGGCCAAGGCAGGAGGATTACTTGAGGTCAGGAGTTCAAGAACAGCCTGAGCAAGACCCCATCTCTATTAAAAAATTGAAAAAATTAGCTGCATGGTGGCACATACCAGTAGTCCCAGATACTTGGGAGTCTGAGGCAAGAGAATCACTTGAGCTAGGAATCTGAGATTGTAGTGAGCTGTGATGGCACCACTGCACTATAGCTGGGGTGACAGAGACTCTTGTCTCCACCAAAAAAACAAAACAAACAAACAACAACAACAAAAAAACAGGCATAAAGATCTGCCTACCTTGTAGGCACCCTCAACAGTTTAGTGCCAAGCTAGTAACAGTAAAGCAATGCCTGTCTCTTTGACCAATAGCCCAAAGTATTTTCAAAAAATGCTTTTCTTACCAAGGAAGCAATTAATGCAAACATCAGGAAGAAAAACATTCTAATTTAGGATTTGAGTTAAATAGAAGTTTATGCCTAATGACAAGAAGGAAAGGAAAAGCAACTATGTGTGTTGAAACCAAGTTTCATAAATGGCAGAAACATTTAAAAACAGACTTCTAAAATACAACATTTAGGCTAAACCATGCTGAGCAGTGCACTTCAGGGTGCCCTAGTATGCTTGTAAGTGAAAGAGTAACTTGCCTTGGCCAGCTCACCTATGCTCATCCCTGCTTATGCCTTAGTGCAGCTCAAGCTCTGGGCATTGAGATTCCTGCAGGGACACAATTCTTTTTGTCTCTTCTGTATGCTTGGTTCTGGCATTGAGGAAGTCAGCAGCTTCCTTACTCTGAAGTTTGAGACATTCTGAATCAATAGCCTAGTTACTGGTTACTTTGGTATAGCAAAAAAAAAAAAAAAAAAAAAATTAAAAGAAACCCAGAAAAAGATGTCTCATAAATTTTGAAAAATTTCACATTTGTAAAATTATGTCTGGAAACATCTCCCATCTTTTAATTGTTACCTTCCCTAATGCTGACACAACCCTACCTGTAGCAGCTGAAGGGCCTCTACTCTCAGTCTTTTTAACGACTTCAAGCACAGTAAGAAATACTGACCTGGTTCTACACTGAGGAGGAAGGTGCTGGGGCTGCTTCCCAGTGTCAACACTGGTGTTGGGAGCCCCACGTGTAAACATGGTCTGACCCAACCCTCAAATGCCAGCAGCAGGCTTTTTCTCAGCCATACTTTACAGCCAAGTTAAACTAAACATTTCAGTTTTTTCTTTTCAACATTCCAAACCCAGCAGGCATAAATTCAAGTATCTTCTGCCATTTTGTTGACATTTTTCCATACAGGCCTTCTGAGGTTTTTACACATAGGTTTTTCCTCCCCTGGTTTAGAAAAGATAATTGAGCAGACTCCTTATTTCTTTTCCTTTCAAATATGTCACAAAAGGCCAGATTATAGATGTAAGAGCCATTACTTTAGTCTTACTGCAGCCATGTATAAGGACAGGGCCACTTTGGCCTCTCCCCCAGAAGATAAGGTTCAACAGAAAGGAAAAGAACTGTGCTAGAATGTCAGGACTGCTTATACAGAAGACAAATGAGTCCCGCATGTTGCTGAGATCACCACAGAGACAGGAGGAAAAAACCTCTATGCATTGGTTGCACTCCCACAGAATCGAGTCATCTTTATAACCTTCCCTTTCTCCCCAACTACCTCCAAAAGACTTAAAGTCCATCTTAGACTTTGAATGTTTATATTTCAGATACCCTTGAAATAGAAATTGATTTAATCTCTTGCATATGGGAGGCAACACAAGGCAAGTTATAACTTACAATTAAATTACTCTTGGAAAGGCGGAATTCTCATCTGGGTGACCACTAACATCTCATTTGGTTGATGGATGTTAAGTTTTTTAACAGGTCAAAACTAGAAAAAACCAAAGAACTCAGTGTACCAGCAAAAACCTTTGAGATGTAGGCCATGTATTATAATCCTTAAAATCCGACTGAAATCTCTCATTTGTTAAGTAAGATAACTGGCCCCCAAGGTTGCTGTCTTTTTCTCACATCTTGATCAACTCTTTCCAAAGCAGATGCTATGCTTACAAGCGTGCCTCCATAAACAGAACACACCTAAATCTGTTTATGGTCACTTCCATCTCACCCTTCAAAAGCAATGCATCTCACTCGAAGACTCACTTGGAGAGGGAAGTCAATGAAAGGTGCCACTGGTAAATGTAAAACAGGCCTGGCTTTATCAGAGCCACTCCTAGCTACCCTTTATGCTCCAGGGAACATCTACTATTCTCAGAGTTATGCTGTATCAAAAACATCTTGCATTTTTAAGTGCTGGGATTAAATTTGAAACCTGTATTCAGTTCACATCTAACTAAGTTTCAAAAGCTGCACCAAATCTACTAAGCTTTTTTTTTAATACTCTTCACTGCATGCTCTGTCTATATGCATGCATTTGAATAAATATTAAATATGGAGGGATGCACAAAATCCATAAAATAAAAAAAAGAAACCAAACTGAACATTAAACAAAAGTACATGGTAGCTGGAGAAATGAATAAGGGCAAAAAGTAAATTTGAGGTAACAATAGTGGCCCAATACCACTGATCTGAAATATCTGTAAAAATTCAAATAAGTGTTTGGAGATTCAAGTAACAAACCATCTGCTCCAACTTGGTCAGACTTCCAGAGTCCCTGCTGAGGTTCAGTCCATGAGCCGGCACTCACACAGCTCCTTGTAAATCCTCTTTCGCACTCGGGGCATGTCTTCTTGTGAAAACTGGAAAGGCTGCTCTAAGGCGAGGCACTTGCAGTACTGCAAAGGTCCCAGAAACACTTGAGTGGCTTGGGGAGCTATATACCAGTGCATTTCATCTTACCAGATGCAGGCCTAATAGGGTCTAAGGCAGCATTTAAAAGTTTGTTTACACTTGTAGAATGACACACTGTTTTAAAATATTTACCTCCAAATTATAGTCAACTTTCCAGGCAAATGCATGGCTTGGAATCTTTCCTCCCTCCTGACCCAGTTCTGTGAAAAGCAGCAACTGACAAATAGGCCTCAATTCCTTCCAAAGTGTAACCTGCTCAGAGTACAGCCAGACCTAATATGGCCTTTAAGTAGGAACTTGAATTTGTTTAGAAAACCCAAACACTCATGAGATATATGAATGAACCTATCTTCCAAGATATTTGCAAATCTCTAAATTTATGGATTATACAAGTTTCTTCATAAATACATGCATAGCTGAAATTTTTTCATAGTATTCTTAGACCTCTAAGTAGACCCACAACATGAGATGGCAGTTTTAAATTTAAAATCTAATTTCTCTATGTCAAAGACCTGCAGGTTGCCTCCCAATGATATTAAAAAAAAGGTAATTCTGCAAAAGCCAGTGGCGTCTGACATGAACACCTTTGAGTCAGTGTCCAATGTGACTTCCTTAATAACTTCCAGTAAAACCCAGGTGATGCCCTTGGCCCATCTTGGCCCTGGAAGGAGGCTTGCCCTGATGTTAACATTTGAAAATGCAGAAACTATTACTTCTCAACAAAAAAGGAAAGGAGGGAGGGAAAGAAAGAACTCTCTTGCTTGTACTTAGTATCACGTACACATACAGGAACTTCAAATTTAATTCAGCCATTGTAAATTCTGAAAAAAACAGTATTTCTTTACCTGGAGCACAAATACTCCACAGTCACTGTCATTTTTCTGTTGTGGAATACACTGAGGGGAAAAACAAAATGGTCATTAAAATAGAATCAACTACTCCTCTTCAGGTAAGAAAAATTCTATTATGAAAAATGAGCAAAAGATAGGAAATTTTTCTCTATCCAGGACAGCTGGTATATGCCTCTGGTATCTAATTTTATGGCAGCATCTAGCCACATAAAAAGAGCTATGAAGTGGCAATCACAATTTAGGGAACATTTTGCCTAAATGTTGAGAAGTGGTGAAAATAACCTATTTCAAAAACATCCATCTGGATAATTAGTTTTGCTATCAATTCACTGACAATAGAATCAAAATGGAACTGTGGGTCATAGAACATATGCCTGGACTCTGAATACTTACATGGTAACAACTCTGCTTCTCAGTCCTCACTTTTTCTCTCATACTGGATATTACCCAATTGTGTCTCATTCTTTGAAAGAAATTGTGGAGGTAAACAGTATGTTTTCTGGTTAGTGTATCCAGCCTAAAGTAGGAATATCAAAGATCCTAACTAAATTTAGAATACCCAGATATTCTAGTTGGGTAAATTCAAAAAATTTATAAGTTCTGATTTGAACTGGAATACTAGGTTATTCAAAAGACAAATCTAAAGCTAATTTTAAAATTTAGCATTTGGTTCTGTTCAAGGATGAACTAATAAATTTTGTTGCTTTGGATATGGATTAAAGGTTTGCTTTAAGACCATGCCTATAACACTGTGTCAAGGATCTCTGGATTACTACTTAAATTAAAGGACCTGATTCTATCAACAGTTTTGAAGTCCCCTGGGGAATGTTATAACTACACATCCATCTTTTCATCTATATTATAAAGATGATGTTTATCCCTCCATGACCCAACTACCTCACATTTTCTAAGGATCCAATGAAGTCATATACACAAAAACACTCTGAAAATAATAAAGCACTGACAAGACAATGTAAGACACTGGTAGTCATGCCCGTACTGAGAGACTGTGCCTAGGCACTCTGCCGCACAGTGTTACTGTCTATGGGCCAAAATGGTGCTGCTCCAAGGTTGTGTTCAGCCTGAAGGCCACTGTATGCCTGCGAAGCAGTCCAGTGCATTTTGTCCCTTAGCACATCCAAAGAGTCATTTCAGCATTTCTCTAGGCCTATATGAGTTATTTAGAAATAAGAGCCAAGAGGCAAGAGGCAGGTATCACCCTCCCACCCCCTCAATTTTTTTTTTTTCAGTAGAGCAACTATAATCAGTAGCAACTGCCTCAGGGATGAAATTGCGCAGCCTGATGAAGAGTGCTAAACTGAGGTTTATTTTGAGCTACCTCCCTGGAGCCCTGAGGCTCCCAGGATCTCTGTCACCAGTCTTCAAATGCTCTTAAAGGCACCCACCCCTTAGATCACTCCATCCCCTGGCCATGCCTCGGTTTCATTTTTATCACATACTTACCTTCGTAACAGCAGTCTGCCAACCCTGAAGAAATTCAGGTCTATTTTTTTCTCTGGCTTCAGTCAGCAAATACTTTCTTATGTTCTGGTTAAAAAGAAACCACAACACAGACGCTGTGTTCCATCAGTTGGTGAAAAATGGAACATGCCCACAGCAGACAGAAGCAAAGGAAGAGGCTGTGGCCCCGTGACTGGGCAGAGTATGGACACAATAAAGAGTTCAGATTGGAACTTTATTTCAGATCTTTCATTTCACATTGTTAAGGAGGACTAAAACCTTCTGTACT
>NW_003852455.1:937165-943028 GCF_000181295.1 Otolemur garnettii | reverse complement strand
AAAAAAAAAAAAAAAAAGAAATACAGTCTCCCCCCGCCCCCAACTCTCATTTGGAGCCACTTTCAGGAAACCATATCCTATTAACATAAAAAGCAGCCTAACCCCACCTGCCTGGATGACTGCACTTGGCTCTAAGTGACTTCTAGGTATCACCAAAAACAAGTCTGCTCTTAGGGTCTTTTTGCAAATGTGCAAGATGATCAGGCCAACTGTAATTTTGCTAAAAAAGGTTAGAACTTTGAAGGAGGGCTTGGGCAAAAATTCAAAAGGTAAGTTTTTCAATGACTGTACAGAACCAGGCCCCAATAATCTAGAATCAACTTTAGACATCAACTGCCTGTTTTATAAACAATGTTCTGTTTAACCATCATTTACTCCATGAAGATAAATGTTTGGGAGGCCCCTCCGTGACCCCCAGCACCAGTGCCTGGCACAAAGCAGAGGCAGAATAACTATGACACCTAACAGATGAAATTATTTTCTTGACAGCCCTGCCCTCCTCTGCCTGTCAGAATCTGATTCTTAAAGGCATTGATATGGCCACTTTCATGTTTACATCTTTTCAAGTTTGTCTAGGGAAGAGAAAATATACACGGGCTCTGGCAAATAAAGGGATGTGTTAGTTGAGACAGGCAAGGAATTAGGGAGGAGAAGTGGAAGATACATTTACACCTAATATTATACCCACTCTTCTGAGATGGAGGTGGAGAACTCTGGGCCCAGAAGTATCCCTCCTTTTTCTTTTTTTCTTTTTCTGGATTTCTTAGTACACAATAAAGAGTTCAGATTGGAACTTTATTTCAGATCTTTCATTTCACATTGTTAAGGAGGACTAAAACCTTCTGTACTCAAAATATGCACTTAGACTGTATCTTAGCACTCTGTAATCTTGGCACTCTGGAAAGCCAAAGCAGGTGGACTTTTTTTGTTTGTTTTGAGATAGTCTCATTCTGTTGCCCTGGGTAAAGTGCCATGGCATCATAGCTCACAGGAACCTCAAACTCTTGGGCTTCAGCAATCCTCTTGCCTTAGCCTCCTGAGTAGCCGGCACTAGAGGCACCCACCATGATGCCCAACTAGTTTTTTTCTAATTTTAGTAGAGACAGGGTCTCGCTCTTGCTCAGGCTGGTCCTGAACTCCGGAGCTCAAGCAATCAAATGGACTGCTTGAGGCCAGGTGTTTGAGAACAGCCTGAACAAGAGTGAGATCCCTGTTTCTACCAAAAAAAAAAAAAAGAGAGAGAGAAAGAAGGAAAAATTATCTAAACATGGTGGCGAACACTGTAAGTCCCTGCTACTTGGAAGGCTGAGGCAGGAGAATCATTTGAACCCAGGAGTTTGAGGTTGCAGTGAGCTATGATGACACCACTGCACTCTGGCCTGGGTGACAGAGTGAAACCCTGTCTCAAAATAAAACAAAAACACTTCGGCCTTAGATATACTTCTTATTTTTGAGAGCTGCAAAGAAGGTAACATTTAGTTCCTGGAAATTATACTCAAACCCATTCTGAATACTAAATTTAGTCAATTCTACTGCTGAAAACTAGCAAGATGAAGTCTGATGGAGTTTCAAAAAGTCCCTAATGCCCTCAACTTCTTTGTGCATCTCTCTCTCTACATCAAGGGTGAAGTCAGAGATAATGTGAATTTAATACACCCCTCAAAGGTGGAGGAGAAGTAGAAGCTACCTCTTTGAAGAAAAAACATTTGGTGAATGCAAATACTTAATATTGAACAAAGTAGGAATGCATTCTGTTCCTCTCCCTCCAAATAAGCAACTCCAAGGTCTCATAATAAGCAGTGTATGTAAATTCATAAATAAAATATAGGCCAAAAATATAGCCCGAAAGAACATCCTTAAAAATGGTTGAGCACTGCAGTGAAAAAAGCTGCTACAGTCCCTGCTGTCCTGGAATCTACATTGATTTGGTAATTGTTTAAAACATTTATCATCAAATCTTTAGAAATACAGTCTCCCAGCTCGGCGCCTATAGCTCAACCAGCTAAGGCGCCAGCCACGTACACCTAAGGTGGCGGGTTCGAATCCCCAGCCCGGACCCGCCAAACAACAATGACGGCTGCAACCAAAAAATAGCCGGGCGCTGTGGCGGGCGCCTGTGGTCCCAGCTACTTGGGAGGCGGAGGCAGGAGACTCGCTTGAGCCCAGGAGTTGGAGGTTGCTGTGAGCTGTAATGCCATGGCACTCTACCCAGGGGGACAGCTTGAGGCTCTGTCTCAAAAAAAAAAAAAAAAGAAATACAGTCTCCCCCCGCCCCCAACTCTCATTTGGAGCCACTTTCAGGAAACCATATCCTATTAACATAAAAAGCAGCCTAACCCCACCTGCCTGGATGACTGCACTTGGCTCTAAGTGACTTCTAGGTATCACCAAAAACAAGTCTGCTCTTAGGGTCTTTTTGCAAATGTGCAAGATGATCAGGCCAACTGTAATTTTGCTAAAAAAGGTTAGAACTTTGAAGGAGGGCTTGGGCAAAAATTCAAAAGGTAAGTTTTTCAATGACTGTACAGAACCAGGCCCCAATAATCTAGAATCAACTTTAGACATCAACTGCCTGTTTTATAAACAATGTTCTGTTTAACCATCATTTACTCCATGAAGATAAATGTTTGGGAGGCCCCTCCGTGACCCCCAGCACCAGTGCCTGGCACAAAGCAGAGGCAGAATAACTATGACACCTAACAGATGAAATTATTTTCTTGACAGCCCTGCCCTCCTCTGCCTGTCAGAATCTGATTCTTAAAGGCATTGATATGGCCACTTTCATGTTTACATCTTTTCAAGTTTGTCTAGGGAAGAGAAAATATACACGGGCTCTGGCAAATAAAGGGATGTGTTAGTTGAGACAGGCAAGGAATTAGGGAGGAGAAGTGGAAGATACATTTACACCTAATATTATACCCACTCTTCTGAGATGGAGGTGGAGAACTCTGGGCCCAGAAGTATCCCTCCTTTTTCTTTTTTTCTTTTTCTGGATTTCTTAGTAACAAAACTTTGGATTTTGAAAACTTGATTTTCCTTATAGTTTTTATTTATATTTAGTTTTTAAATTTTAATTAAATAAGTAAAATAAGAATACATTCTCCTTATAAAAAAGATTAAAACAAGGCCAAATCTCCTTTAACTATATTAGTCCTATTCCTTTCTACCTTACCCAAAGGTAATCAGTGATACTAAAAATGGTAAATATCTATCCCATCTCTTCATTTACAAATATATATGTCCATGTAAATACATATAGGTGTATCTGTATATACACACATACACATGTATGCATGCATTCTGTAACTGGCATTTTCAAACTCAATTATGTCTTAGACATCTTTCCATGTCAGGACATGAAGATCTATATATTCTTCAGAACTTCTATGGTCAGTTTAATAGCAAGGATATACTTACTATACTGTATTTAGCTATTCTCTTGTTTATGTTATTTTATTTTTAACTATTAGAACTAATGCTGCCCTGTAAATTCTGAAATTAAAAAAAGGGTGGGGGCTGGGCAGGGTGAGGCTGGGTGTTCCCAATGGGATCCCTGGGAAAGAATCAAGATGTGGTAAATATGTTAGGATTTGGGGGGGAGTAGATAGTATAATCAACACTGGACTGAGGCCGCCCTATTGATCCTGGTAGCCAGGGATGACTTTTTAGAGAACTCCTGTAATCTTCATTTTTCCTTTCAAAACACTTGTCTTCCTTTATCTCCCTGATAATGCTCACAGTATTCCCATTCTGTTACTAATTTCATAATAAATTACTTTAAAAAAGAAATAATGTTGCAATGAGCATCCTGGTACATGGCCCCTATTTGTGTGGATATATAAGCATTTTTTTTCCTAGTAGATTCCAAGAAATAGAACTGATACACAATAGGACATGCATCTTTTTAATTTATAAGGCACTTAGAAGTGATCAGAATTGCAACTGTCCTCAAACAGCCACATCAATTTATATACCCCATCAGAAAAACATGAAAATGAAATAGTTTCTTTATACCTACATAAACTCTTGAATATCAATGGGCAAAAATAACCCTAATATAGTTTTAATTTGCATTTCTCTTATTTCTATGAGGCTAAACTTCTCCCCATAAGTTCAATAGTTATTTGCATTTTTCCCTAAAATTTACTGTATTGTCCTTTGTTCCTTTCTATTAGGTCCTTTTTTGCCCCTTATTTATTATATGAGTTCTTTATATATTCTGGATAGTAATTACCCATTATATGTATATCACCAACAGTTCTCCAAGTCTGTTTCCTGTCTTTTAAGACTATGACATACCAGAAATTTTAAATTATAAGATGGTTAAATTTTTCAAAATGTTTGAGTCTTTTTTTGTGTTCTTGGAATAGAGAGTTTTTTCTATTCCAAGAACAAATAATCTTCTATATTTTATGAAAATACTTCTACAGTTTTGTGGTTTATATTAGGTCTTATTCCACCTGGAATTTGCTTTTATAAGTAGTATAATTGAATAGAGTGTCCCTTCCCAAGTTTATCTTATACTTAAATACCCACATATTCGTGAGTTATTTCCAGATTCATTATGCTGTTCCACCAAGCTATCTATTCCTAAGCGAATGTAAATATAGCTTTAATTATAAAAACTTTGAGAAATGGCTTGACATCTAGCAGAGTCTGTATTCCTTCCTTCACCATCCTAGTTCAAAACTATTTTAGCTATTTATGCATATGAATTCTGCAACATGAATTCTGGGAGGAGCTTACTACATATTAGGCTCCATTCAAACTCCTACTGGGAAACTGATTAGGGTAAAAATTAGAATATATTAGTTTGGAGAGAACTGGTCTCTTTCTAATATTTAGTTTGTCTATCTCTCCATCCAAATTTCTTCTAAGTATTTAAATAAGGCTTTAGCAGCTTCATCACGAAGAACTTCCACGTTTCTTGCTAGGGTATATTCCTGTGGTATTTATGTTTTATCGCTTTTGTAAATGGCATCTTACGTTTTCGGCTACATTTTCTGATTGGTTTTTGATAGCGCAGGAAATTAAGAAATCTGATTTTTCTTGCTTTTGTATCCCATCATCTTGCTGAACTCTTTAGCTACATTCTAATATTTTGTCAACTGATTCTCTTTTCTGACTTCTGCTGTTCTATCCAGAGCGGAGATGCTATTTTGCCAATCACAAGATAAATGAAAAAAATAAAAATAGGCAATATATTAACTTACCTCTACACAAAACTTAAAATGAATGCCTTGAGAATCATAAAATGAAATAATTCGATTAGAGAGTGTCACAGTAATGAGAGACCAGTGGACTTCCAGGTGAATAGGAATCAATAGAAGACTCTTTTTAAACAAATCCACCTGACCAAGAAAAGAGAAAAAAAATGCAGATATCACCACAGGCTATCAAAACTAACAACACATAGCAGGTTCCATTTACAGACCTCTGACATGCCCAAGGTCATAAAACTAGGAAGCAGTGAACCAGAATTTGAATGAAGGTCTTAGTCTAAGCCCATGCTTGTAACTACTAAACCATAATATACAACAACAATAAAAAAAACTAAGATATAGAAAATACTATTTTCCATTTAACCTGCTTAAACCTGTGCTTAGCAACTGCCTGATATGAGTTGGCCCCTTTTATTGTGGCACATACTTGACCTAGATTAAACTCTTGTTTAGGCAAGAGTCATGGTACTAGAAAACAGTGTAAGGTATAAGTCTTCCATCTTTCTTCAGACATGATATAGTAGTTAACATCACGGCTCTGAAGCAAGTCTGCTCAAATTAAAATTTTGGCTCTTCCACTTATTAGTAAGATGATTTTGGCAATCCTCTTAGCCTTTGTGGTTTTTTTTTTTTTTTTTTTT
>NW_003852455.1:935386-936599 GCF_000181295.1 Otolemur garnettii | reverse complement strand
GGTTGAGCTATAGGCGCCGAGCCAGCTTTTCTATTTTTAATAGAGACAGGGTCTTACTCTTGCTCAGGCTGGCCTCCAACTCCTGAGCTCAAGCAATCCACCTGTGTTGGCCTCCCTGAGTGCTAGGATTATGCGTGAACCACTATGTCCAGCCTTCTTAGCCTCTTTGTGCCTTGACTTCTTCAACTATAAAATGTATAAAACAGGCTCAGTGCCTGTGGCTCAAGGAGCTAAGGCACCAGCCACATACACCTGGGCTGGTGGGTTAGAATCCAGCCTGGGCCTGCCAAACAACAATGATGGCTGCAACCAAAAAATAACCAGGCGCTGTGGTGGGCACCTGTAGCCCCAGCTACTTGGGAGGCTGAGGCAGGAGACTCGCTTGAGCCCAGGAATTGGAAGTTGCTGTGAGCTGTGATGCCATGGCACTCTACCCAGGGCAACAGCTTGAGGCTCTGTCTCAAAAAAAAAAAAAAAGGTATAAAACAATAGTACCTACCTTATGAAGTTGTTGAGAGTAATAAGAGAATATAGGTAAAATGGTTAGCTCGTTATAAGTAGCCAATAAATCTTAGCTATTATCATTACTACCCACTTGGGTCTCTCATATGTTAAAATTGAGAAATACATTCTCTTTTTTTTTTTTTTTTGAGACTTGGTAGAGTGTCACCCTTGGTAGATTGCCGTGGAGTCATAGCTCACAGCAACCTCAAACTTTTGGATTCAAGTGATCCTCTTGCTTCAGCCTCCCGAGTAGCTGGGACTACAGATGCACAGCACAACACCTGTCTATTTTTAGATACAGGGTCTCACTCCTGCTCAGGCTGGTCTCGCCTCTACCTCCCAGAGTGCTAGGATTTTAGGAGTGAGCCACTGCACCTGGCAGAAAAACATCCTTGATAATACTTTATACACCCTTTAGATCCAAATACATCCTTTATAACCCTGACACATCCTCTAAATAACCTTTACAATCTAGAAATATTTGCTATTCTACACAAAATTCCAGTTGTGACTTAGATGATAAAACAGTAGGTGTTTGTCAAAAAGCATTTCTCATTTCAGGTATTTTTTGAGGATATTTTAGTGACTCCTTGGGTTAAAACATTTTAAACTGGCTCAGCACCTATAGCTCAACTGGCTAAGGCGCCAGCCACGTACACCTAAGGTGGTGGGTTCGAATCCCCAGCCCGGACCCGCCAAACAACAATGA
>NW_003852455.1:930187-935317 GCF_000181295.1 Otolemur garnettii | reverse complement strand
AAAAAAAAAAAAAAAAACATTTTAAACTACATCAAATTCTCAAGAGGCCATGTGTGGTGGCTCGTGCCTATAATGGCAATACTTTGAGATGCCAAAGTGAGGATCACTTGAGGCCAGGAAGTTAAGAAACTGGTCTGGGCAACCATAGTGAGACTGTGTCTCTACCAAAAACTTTTAAAAAATTCTCAGAAATTGGCTCAGCACCTGCATCTAAGTGGTTAGGGTGCCAGCCACATACACCGGCTGGTGGGTCCAAACCCAGCCTAGGCCAGCTAAACAACAATGACAACTACAACAAAAAAATAGCCGGGCATTGTGGTAGGTGCCTGTAGAACCAGCTACTTGGGAGACTGAGGCAAGAGAATTGCTGAAGCCCAAAAGTTGAAGGTTGCTGTGAGCTGTGATGCTACAGCACTCTACATATGTCTTAAAAAAAAAATTCTCAGAACCTAATTTCTCATGGCTTCCTTCTTGCTTTGTATTTCATACCCTGCTCTAAATGAATCTGTTACAAGTGTACATGCTCTTAGAGCAAAGCACTATAGCACTTCTGCTTTTTGGTTTCTGCACCCGTAAATCTTGGGAATGAGGTGGGCAGGAGGAAACACACAGAATAGACAATTAGTCCTTTTCAGCTAAAAAATTCTGAGTACCTAAAATAAGGAATCGGGCTAGGTATAGTGTCTCGTGCCTGTAATCCTAGTACCCTTTGGGAGATTAAAGTGTGAGACCAGCCTGAGCAAGAGTCAGACCTCGTCTCTACTCAAAACAGAAAAAACTAGCTGGGCCTTATGGCAGGCGTCTGAAGTCCCAGCTATTTGGGAGACTGAGGCAAGAGGATCTGCCTGAGCCATAGAGTGAGACTGTCTCAAAAAAAAAAATAATAATAATAAAAAGAATCATATTTTAAATGCAGCATCAAAGAAGACCAAATTTACATCCTTCTTAAAAAGAAACTTTTTTCTATTAATCATGAAATATATTGGCTCGGCACCTATAGCTCAACCGGCTAAGGCGCCAGCCACGTACACCTAAGGTGGCGGGTTCGAATCCCCAGCCCGGACCCGCCAAACAACAATGACGGCTGCAACCAAAAAATAGCCGGGCGTTGTGGCGGGCGCCTGTGGTCCCAGCTACTTGGGAGGCGGAGGCAGGAGACTCGCTTAAGCCCAGGAGTTGGAGGTTGCTATGAGCTGTAATGCCACGGCACTCTACCCAGGGGGACAGCTTGAGGCTCTGTCTCCAAAAAAAAAAAAAAAAAAAAAAAAAAAATCATGAAATATATTTTTGTATAAAAATTAGAAAATACAGATTAAAAAGATACACTTCATATATCTTTCCAAATCTTCTCCAATTAACACATTAATTCTCTCTCATACATTCAACTTTATACAGGTTAAGTATCCCTAATCCAAAAATATGAAATCCGAAATGCTCTAAAATCTAAAATTCTGACATGACACCACAGATCATGACATCTAGCTCTGTAATGGTTCAGTATACACAAACTTTGTCTCATATGCAAAACCACTAAAAATATTGTGTGAAATTATCTTTAAGCTATGTGTCTAAGGTGTATGTGAAACATAAATAAATGTTGTACTTAGACTTGGGGCCCTATTACCAAGATATCTCATACATATATATGTTAAAATTCCAAAGTTTGAAAAAATCTGAAATCTAAACACTTCTGTTCCCAAACAATTTGAACAAGGGATAGTCAATCTATACATATAATTAAGAATCATATATGTAGTATATTGTATTATTGATTCTAATTATTTGTAACTTTTCCTGTAAAATTACACAGACCTGCCTATTTCCATGTGACTTCTCTGCCCCTCCCAGAGGGAAAAGTGTAGTCCTGTCATGTGATTTGCTCTAACCAATGGGATGTGTAATGAGCAAAAGTTAAGTTATGTCATGACCAATGGAAGCTTTGTGAGCTACTAAGTTGAGACTGCCATACATCAAGATAGGTGCTGCTCATTCAGTTTGTGCCCCATTAACAGAACAAAGAAAAACCATAGGATCATCTTCTTATCTGTAGGAAAAGCATTTGATTGAAATTCATTGTTGATTCATGATTAAAAATACTTAGCAAAAATAGAAATAGTAGAAAACTTAACCTGACAAAGGGCATTTATCAAAAAAACTACAGCTGACATCACACATAATAGTGAAAAACTGATTGTTTTCCTCTCAAGATTGAGAACAAGGCAAAGATGTACTCTCATCATTCCTATTGAACACTGCACTAGAAATCTTAGTGCAATAAGGCAAGAAAAAAACAGCATACAGTTTAGAAAGGAAGAAATAAAATTGTCATTATGAATAAACATGATTGTCCATGAAATCTCATAGAATTTACAAATTCTTACAAAAAGGCAGATTCTAGAACTAGTGAGTGAGTTTAGCAAGGTAATAAGACATAAAGGTAAATATACGTATCAACTGTATTTTTATACACTAACAAACAATTAGAAGATAACATTTTAAAAATTTTGTTTATAGCAGTTTCAGAAATGTGAAATACTTACAGATATGTTTAACAAAAATATAAACAAGACCTGTACACTAATGTATACTAATGAAGAATTACAAAATACTGGTGTGAAAAATTAAAGATCTAAATAAATGGAAAGGTATACCATGTTCATAGTCTGGAAGTCTTAGTATTGTTAGATGTCCATTCTCCTCAAGTTAATGCATGGACATTTAAATACTGTCTATAAATTAATCTGTGATAAAGCACAATCTCAATCATAATCTCTATTTTTAATAAGCCTGCTGGTTAACAAACTGATTTTAAAACTTACATGAAAATACAAAGAACCTAAAACTGCTAAAACAATCTGGAAAAAGGATAAAGCTGGCAGATTGACCCTGATTTCAAGATACGCTATAAAGATACAGTCATTAAGACAAAGCAGTATTAGCCTAAGAACATGGAGATCAGTGTAAGAGAACAGAACGTCCAGAAAGAGAACTACAAATATATGGTCAATTTATTTTCTACAAAGACACGGAAGCAATTAAATTGGAAAAGAAAAGTCTTTTCAACAAATGATATTGCAACGTGGGGAAAAAAGGACCTTGATCCTTCCCTGTATCACTTACATAAAAAATTGAGATGCATCAGAGATATAAATGTAAAACTGAAAACTATAAAGCTCTTATAAGTAAACATATTTGGCAGACATATTTTAGACTGGCATAGAAAACAGCAACTATAAAAGAGAAAATGTGATAACTTAGATTTCATCAAAAGACATGGTTAATAGACAAGCTACCGTAGTCTAAGAGAAAACAATCAGCAAACAGACTTGACAAAGGACAGACTTTTATCTAGAACATAAAAAGGTTTCCTATAACTCAGTTTTAAAAAGACAATCTAATAAAGAGCAAACAACTCTAACAAAGACTTCACAAAAGATGTTATTCTACAAGTTTCAATTTTGCAAGACAAAAAAATTCTAAAGACTGGTTGTGCGACATCGTGAATATATGTAATACCACACTGACCTGTACACTTAAAACGATTAAGATGTATACTGTGTGTAAAAAAATACTGAGCACAGCACTGGGCTATAGGAAGCACTTGTTTTTGTAACCAACATGTAACAATATCACAATTCTGAAAAAGATGATATGTAAGTAGCCAATAAGCACACGAAAATGTGCTCAATGTCATTAGTTACCAAAGAAATTGAAAAAAAATTTTTTTTTATTTTTTAGAGACAAAGTCTCACTTGGTTGCCCTTGGTAGAGTGCTGTGGCGACACAGCTCACAGCAAGCAACCTCCAGCTCTTGGGTATAGGCAAGTCTTTTGCCTCAGTCTCCTGAGTAGTAGGAACTACAGGCACCTGCCACAACGCCCGGCTATTTTTTTGTTGCAATTTGGTCGGGGCCGGGTTCGAACCTGCCACCCTAGGTATATGGGGCCGGTGCCCTACCCACTGAGCCACAGGCACTGCCCAAAATTTTAAAAATTAAAATTACAATGAGACAATCAATACTACATATACCTATTAAAGTGATATAATTTAAAAGAACGACAACACCAAAGGTGAGGATATATGGAGCAAAGCAACTCTACACTGCTGGTCAGAATGAAAAACAGTACATCACTCAGGGAAACAGTTTGGCAGTTTCTTGAAAAGTATGCACTCACCATATGATCTGGCAATTCTACTTCAAGATATTTACCCAGAATATTAAAAATATACATCCACACAAAGATTTGTACACAAATGTTATAGAGCAGCTTTATTCACAATAGTCAAAACCAGAACACAACTCAAATATCCACCAGCGTGCATAATGAACAAAATGTAAATACTAGTGGAATTCTACTCAGCAACTAAAATAAATAAACTATTGACACATGTAGTAATACGATGAATCTCAAAACTATTATACTGAATGAAAGAAACCAAACACAAAATAGTACAGATGATTCTATTATACTTAACATAATTCTAGAAAAGGCAAAATAACTTAGTGACCAAAAAACAGATCAGTGGTTTCTAGGTGTGGAGCTAAGAGAAAAAAGATTCTGCAAGGGGTTATGAGGAATCTTTTGGAGGTGACAAAATTGTCCTCTATCTTGATTGTGGTGATAGTTTCATGGATGCATTCAAACATTAAAGCTCACTGAATTATACACTTCGAACAATTACAGTTTATTGCATATAAATTATACATCAAAAAAGCTGACAAAAATAATTGAGTGGGGATGGGGAGTGTGTAGAGATAAACATAAAAATAGCAGAATGTTAATTCTTGAGGTTGGGTAACAGATTTGTGGGGACACATTATGTTATTCTGTTTATTTCTGTTTTGTAATTCTTAAAGACAGGGTCTCACCCCATATCCTTGGCTGAAAAACAGTGGAGTCACCATAGCTCACTGCCCCCTCCAACTCCTAGCCTAAAGCCATCCTCCCACCTCAGCCTTCCAAGTAGCTGAATCTACAGGTTCATGCCACCATGTCTACCTAATAGCACCTGGATTTTAGACTGGATTTTGCTGTTTCTCTTTTTATGTATTCAAATCCTTTGGTCATTCTATAATTTAACCGCTACAACCTAATTTTGTGGATACTTAATTCTTCTATTTTTTTTTTT
>NW_003852455.1:924592-929127 GCF_000181295.1 Otolemur garnettii | reverse complement strand
CCCGAGTAGCTGGGACCACAGGCGCCCGCCACAACGCCCGGCTTTATTTTTTGGTTACAGCTGTCATTGTTGTTTGCCAGGCCCAGGCTGGATTCGAACTCGCCACCTTGGGTGTATGTGGCTGGCACCTTAGCTACTTGAGCCACAGGCACCAAGCCGTATTATTTAATTTCTATTTATGATTTTACTTTGCCTCCTAGATTTCCCCAGTTATGAGAAAGGTCTTCTATTATCACTGTATTTTACCAAAGTCTCCTCGGTTCTGTTGTAATTATACATATATTAGCAATTGTGTTCTTTGGTACATATAGATTAATCACCTTAAATTCTACCTCATGTGCTTTTTCTATTGATTTTTTTTTTTTTTAGCAGTTTTTGGCCGGGGCCGGGTTTGAACCCACCCACCACCTCGGTACATGGGGCTGGTACCCTACTCCTTTCAGCCACAGGCACCGCCCTCATGTGCTTTTTCTTTTCTGAGACAGAGTCTCGCTATGGCACCCTCGGTACAGTGTTGTGGCATCACAGCTCACAGCAACCTCAAACTCTGGGGCTTCAGCGATTCTCTTGCCTCAGCCTCCCAAGTAGCTGGGACTATAGGAGTGCAATAGGTTTTGTATTAAATACAAATGCCTCCCAAAGCTCAGTGAGCTGCTTTAGCAAATTATTGAACCCAAAGAGGAGTTGTGGGAACCCCAACTTGAAGCCAGATCAGAAGTTTTGGAGGCCTAGACTTGCAATTGGTGCCTCAGGTTGGGGGAGGCAGGGAGGCAGTCCTGGGGACCGAACCCTTAGCCTGTAGGATCTAATGCTATCTCCAGATAGACAGTGTGAGAACTGAATTAGTGGACACTCAGCCAGTGTCTGCTATAACACTGCTTGCTTCCTTGGTGTGTGGGGAATAGCCCCCACATGTGTGAACACAGAAATTTTCCATACTGATTGTTGTGGTAGGATAGCAGAATAAAAACAAATGTTTTTTCACATTGGCACACAGCAGTAGCAGATACTTAGTAAATAACTGTTTAGTGAATAAATGAATGCTAAGGACGACCTTATCTATCACACATACACCCCCACCCCACCCTACCAGTGCTTAAACTCGGCTTCTAGCTGACGTGTCCTACATGGCCCCATATGACTTGATCCCTACCTACTTCCCTGATCTCATCTGTGTAACTTCCACGATACCCCAGGCTCACTTCTGCTTCACAGCCTTTACATTCACTATTCCATCTACCTGGAATGGTCTTCTGATTGTTACATGGCTGGTCCTTCTCACCATTGGGTTTTCAGTGAAGTGTGAAAACTTTCCCTATGAGCCTATCTCAAAAAGCTAGCCCATCATCTTCCTCCTGCTGCTACCCTACCCCCATTACTCTGTATTCCCATACTGTTCTAATGTTCCACAGAAAAAAGCAGGTGTCACTGTTTAATGAGATTTTAGATAGTGGCTTACTTAGGAACCTCATGAGAGCAAGGGCTTTATCTCATATCCCCAGTGACTAGAAAAGTGTTTGGCATATAATAACAGCTCGATAAATATTTGTTGACAGACTGAATATCTGCTGATAACCCCATAAATATCTAAGAAATCTCCCTCCCCCTTCCTCGCTCTCTCACTCCACACCATTATTATTAGCTTCCTCAATCCCAAGATTAAGTTACATCAGTCCAGGCCCAGTCTACCTAAAAAGCCATTAGCAACCAAACAAAACAAGTTTCTCAAGCTTTATTAACAGGCCAAAGTTTTACCTAATTTTATTTTCTACAGTTTACATTATAAAAACTTTTTACTGGCCGTGTGTGGTGGCTCACCTGCAATCTTAGTACTCTGGGATGCCGAGGTGGTGGATTGCTAGAGCTCAGGAGTTCGAGACCAGCCTGAACAACAGTGAGATCCTAGCTCTACTAAATAAAATAGAAAAAACTAGCCAAACATGGTGGCTCATGCCTGTACTGGGGAAGCTGAAGCAAGAAGATTGCTCACACCTAAGAGTTTGAGGTTGCTGTGAGGTATGATACCATGGCTCTCTAGCCTGGGCGTCCAAGTGAGACTCTGTCTCAAAAAACAAAACAAAACAAAACAAAAACCTTTTTACTGTTTTCCAAAGACAAAATTATATTATGTTTTTCACAATGTCCTTCCTCTCCTAATTTTGATTTTCAACCCTGGTTGAGGGATGTAAAACAGGGATTTACCAAGAACTACCAACCCTGACAGTTTTTCTATCACTGGAACCTTATGGGTTATTTTCCAACTTTCCCTTTCTTTTATTCATTTGGTCCCAGACTATCACACTCAATACAAATTCCTCAAACCTTTCCTCCACAATTAGTTGCCTCATTATCAGTGCCACTCCCCAGCATTTGATTTCAGTTTTATCAGTATATCTCTTATTTTGGCGTTATTTTATTCCAAGTTTCTTTACTCTTTTTGTCTGTTTGTTTGTCTGCTTGTTTGTTTTTGAAGACACAATCTGACTCTCTTGTGTAAGCTAGAGTGCCGTGGCATCAGCCTAGCTTACGATAACCTCAAACTTCTGGGCTCAGGTGATCCTCCTGCCTCAGCCTCCCAAATAGTTGGGATTATAGGTGCCCTCCACAACACCTGGTGATTTTTTTATTTTCAGTAGAGACAAGGTCTTGTTCTTGCTCAGGCTGCTCTCAAACTCCTGAGCTCAAAAGAACCTCCTGCCTCAGGCTCCCAGAGTGCTAGGATTATAGCAAGTTTCTCTACTTGTTAGAGCAGTATTATCCAACAGAACTTTCCGTGTTGTTGAAAATATCCTGTATCTGTGCCATCCAATACAGAAGCCAATGGTCACACATGGCAACATAGACACTTGAAATGTAGAGTTAACTAAGAAACTGAATTTTAAATCTTACTCTATAATTTAGATAGCCAAATGTGGTTACTGGTTGCCATACTAGATAGTCAATAAAGCTTTATCCTAGACATCTTAATATTTTCAGTTCTCGGCGTGGTGTGGTAGCTCATGCCTATAATCCTAGCACTTTGGGAGGCTGAGGTGGGAGGATCACTCAAGGTCAGGAGTTTGAGACCAGCCTGAGCAAGTGTGAGACCCCATCTGTACTAAAAATATTAAAATTAGCCAGGCATGGTGGTATGTACCTATCGTCTCAGCTACTCAGGAGGCTGAGGCAGGAGGATTGCTTGAGCCCAGGCGTTTGAGGTTGCTATGAGCCAGGCCAATGCCCTATCACTCTAGCCTGGGCAATAGAGTAAGGCTCTGTCTTAAGATAAAGGAAAAAAGAAATATTTTCAGCTCACTACCTAAGACACAGGACATAACAGACATAAATGTAAGCTATAGAACAGAAAATATCAGAGTATATCATATACAGTAGAATCTCTGTATGCTGACCACCCAAGGGACTGTAACAAACTGGTCAACATACAGAGGTGGTCAAATAAGAAACTAAGTCTACTGTACTGATACATACATATGGTACGAATCTGGTCTATGAAAACTGGATCAACTTAAGGAGGTGGTCAATATATGAAGGTGATTATGGAGGTTTTACTGTATAATACAATGGTAGGTACACAGTTTTGGAGAAATTTTTTTTTTTTTTTTTTTTGGCAGTTTTTGGCCGGGACTGGGTTTGAACCCACCACCTCTGGCATATGGGGCCTGCACCCTACTCCTTTGAGCCACAGGTGCTGCCCTGGGGAATTTTTTCAGTTATGCATTTTATTTTATATACACATTGTGATTTTGTTTATAGATTTCTCCTACTGTAGAACAATGTATTTACCTATTTATTTTAGAGACAGGATCTCACTTTGTTACCCAGGCTGGCCTTATACTCTTGGGCTCAAGCTAGCTTCTTGCCTCAGACTCTCAAATAGCTAGGACTACAAGCATGACCACCATGCCAGCAAAAAATTTTTTAAAACCTCTGCCAATGAGCCTATCAAACAATGTCAGCTCTTTGTTCTATCGTTGAACTGTTTTTTCACTGTAATTGAGACCAGAGGGAAATTAAAGTCTTTTAAACAATAAGATTTTTTTTTAATTCTAATTAACATATTGGTATCAAAGTTCTTATTCTTCCATCCAAAGTGGCTTATCATCTCTATTTCAAATTCAGAATAAAGAAATAAAGACAATACCTTTTTAGTCCATCTTTTTACTCCATTATATCCTTTGGTTACCAGCTGTCTATGGAAAAAGCTGTTGAAGAAGTGAACCTAGAAAAGACACCAAATACAAGCAACCAGATTATATTAGGCTATGCCCAGACTCAACTTTGAAAGGAAACAAATTTTTGTGTGTGTTAGATAGAGTTTCACTCTGTTGCCCAGGCTAGAAGACTAGAGTCCTGTGGCATCAGCCTAGCTCACAGCAACCTCAAACTCCTGTGTTCAAGTGATCCTCCTGCCTTAGCCTCCAGAGTAGCTAAGACTATAGGTCCAAATACCTGGCTGGCTAATTTTTTCTATTTTTATTTTATTTTTATTTTTTGAGACAGAGCCTCAAGCTGTCCCCATGGGTACAGTGCTGTGG
>NW_003852455.1:923250-924492 GCF_000181295.1 Otolemur garnettii | reverse complement strand
GCCACAACGCCTGGCTATTTTTTTTTTTTTTGGTTGCAGCCATCACTGTTGTTTGACGGGCCCAGGCTGGATTTGAACCCGCCACCTTAGGTGTATGTGGCTGGCACCTTAGCCACTTGAGCCACAGGCACCGAGTCATCTTTTCTATTTTTAGTAGAAACAAGCTGGTCTTGCTCAGGCTGGTCTCAAACTCTTGAGCTCAAGGAATCCTCTCACCTTGTCCTCCCAGAGTTCTAGGATTACAGGCATGAGGCACTGCACCCAGCCAAGAAAATGAAAATGTAAAAACATTTCATAAAATTGTATGCTTGAACATAAAATAGAGAAAAAAGAGAGAAAAGGCTTATTCTCAAAAATAGCGATCAAATGGCCGGAGGTGGCAGGTTCAAACCCAGCCCTGGGCAAAAACTGCAAAAAAAAAGTGATCAAAATATAGAAAATATATTACATCATTTATAGAAAATTCTGTTGCCTATTTTTATTAGGATGACTACTGTAGTCTACAGTCAGAGCTGAGTAGGACGGCAGCTTTTCTGAATGCAGACCAGAAGCAACCTGACATATCTACCATGTCAGGTGATAAAGTTGAAAGAGGCTATGACGAAATGAGGTAATGACTACCTGAACTCAGGGGATGTGGACTACAGAACTAACCCCATCTGAAGGATGGGTACTTGGAGACTCTTGTTACAACTATGAAAAGGCCTTAGTGTGATTATTTCTAGTACCAAAACAATTATCCTGGCCATCTGGAGCATCAGGTCTTGCATTACTGAATTTCTGACATATCAGTGGCATCAGCTTATCCAAGATAGTAAACATATTCTGGTCTCACAGGGTTCACTCAGTAAGCTGGAGATGATAAAACTGTTTCCCTAATGCTGTGGTTCTCCAGGTGTGGTCACCAGACCAGTAGTATCAGCATCACCTGGGAACTTGTTAAAAATTCAAATTCGCAGGCCCCACCCAAGATCTACTAAAAGAGAAACTCAGAGTATAGGACCAACTATTCTGGTTTTATGAACCTTCCAGATGATTCTGATACACATTCTTTTGACAACCATTTGGCTTATATATACATAAAGAGTTTGTAGTAGCTGTGATTCTACAGAGCAGTGATTCTCAAATTTGGTGTCAATCACAATCATTTGGAGTCTGTCAAAACACAAGCTGTTGCAACTGCCATGGAAGTATTCTTCATAAAGTCTTTCCTCAGGCTGGTATCTTTTTTTTTTTTTTTTT
>NW_003852455.1:915822-920800 GCF_000181295.1 Otolemur garnettii | reverse complement strand
AAAAAAAAAAAGGATGTTGAATTTTATTGAATGATTTTTCTGCATCTATTGAGAGGATCATATGGTCTTTGTTTTTGCTTCTGTTGATAAAATGAATTATGTTTATGGATTTCCTTATGTTAAACCAGCTTTGCATCCCTGGGATGAAACCTTCTTGATCTAGTTATCTACTCAGAAGAAAAAAAAATCCTTTTAGGCTCAGTGCCCATAGCACAGTGGTTAGAGCGCCAGCCACATAAACCGAGGCTGGCGGGTTCAAACTCAGCCTGGGCCAACTAAACAATGCCACTGAAAAGAAAAAATAGCCAGGGCACTGTGATGGGTGCCTATAGTCCCAGCTACGTGGGAGGCTGAGGCCAGAGAATGGCTCAAGCCTAAAAGTTTGAGGTTGCTGTGAGCTGTGACACCACAGCATTCTACCAAGGGCAACATAGGAAGACTGTCTCAAAGAAAAAATATCCTTTTATCATAAGGACATTTGCACTAGACTGTTTATCGCAGCTCAATTTACAATCACCAAAATGTGGAAACGGCCTAAATGCCCACTAACCCAGGAATAGATTAACAAGTTATGGTATATGTATACCATGGAATACTATTCAGCCATTAAAGAAGGAGACTTTACATTTTTTGTATTAAACTGGAAGTGAAACACATTGTTCTTAGGAAAGCATCACAAGAATGGAGAAGCAAAAATCCTATGTATTCAGTTCTGATATGAGGACAACTGATGACCTAGAACATGGTGGGGATGGAGGGTAGGAGAAGCAGGGTGCAGGAGTAAGGAGGGAGGGGGGAGGAAGGGATAGGGTATGACACACCACACATCTCTTGGGGACAGGACACAATTATAAGAGGGACTTTACCTAACAAATGCAATCAGTGTTACCTGGTTCTTTATACCCTCAATTAATCACCAACAATAAAAATAAAAAACACAGACTACTGAGCCCCACCTCTTGTTTCTGATTCAATAGCTGAAAATATGTATTTCTTTTTTTTAAGACAGAGTCTCACTATGTCACTCTCAGTGGAGTGCTATGGCATCACAGCTCACAGCAACCTCAAACTTTTAGCCTTAAGTGATTCTCTTGCCTCAGCCTCCCAAGTAGCTGGGACGACAGGCGCCTGCCACAACACCAGGCTATTTTTGTGTGTGTGTGTGTATGGTTGTTATTGTTGTTCTAGCTGCCTGGACTGGGTTCAAACCCACCAGCCTCGGTAGATGTAGCCAGCGCCCTATCCCCTGAGCTACGGGTGCCGTCCAAGAATATGTATTTCTAGTAGGTCCCAAGCTGATGCAGATGCTGCTGGTCTGGGGACCATACTTTGAGAACCATTGCCATGATTTCTGTTAAACCTATGAAGTTTTAGAATTAAATGTAGAGACAAAGCCAGGCTCACTCCTGTAATCCTAGCACTACTGGAGGTCCAGCCAGAAGGATCGCTTGAGGCCAGGAGTTAAGAGACCAGCCCAAGCAAGGGTGAGACCTCTATCTCTACAAAAAATAGAAAACTTGGCTGGTCCAAGTACCGTGGTATTTACAACTAATTGATTACAACGTTCCAGATTCCTTTGTTCCTTCTACATTCCCACTGCTTCATTTAATGATCTAAAAAATAAAAATAAAAAAATAAAAAATAAATAGATAACTTAGCCAGGGCCTGGCGAAGTAGCTCACGCCTGTCATCCTAGCACTTTGTGAGTCCAAGGTGAGTGGACTGCTTGAGCTTGGTTTCTAGATCAGCTCACAGCAAGAGTGAGACCTTAACTCTAAAAATAGACAGGTATTGTGGTGGCTGCTTATAGTCCCAGCTACTTGGGAGGCCAAGGCAGGAGGATGACTTGAGCCCAAGAGTTTGAGGTTGCTGTGAGCTATGATCCCACAATGCTCTACCTAGGGTGACAAATGAGACTCAGTCTCAAAAAAAAAAAAAAGAAAAGAAAAAAGAAGTGGTTTGCTGGAACTTATGCTCAACCCTAGCATGTGCTCAAGACAGAATTAAACCTTTTTTAAACTGTAAGGAAAATCAAATAATTACATAAAGTTTAAAAACAAAAAAATACTGGCTCAGCACCTGTAGCTCAAGTGGCTAAGGCCACATATACCAGAGCTGGCGGGTTCGAATCCAGCCCAGGACTGCCAAACTACAATGATAACTACAACCAAAAAATAGCCAGGTGTTGTGGTAGATGCCTGTAGTCCCAGCTACTTGGGAGGCTGAGGCAAGAGAATCACTTAAGCCCAGGATTTTAAGGTTACTATGAGCTGTGACACCACAGGACTCTACCCAGGGTGACAGCTTAAGGCTCTGTCTCAAAAAAATAAATAAATAAAAATACTTCTTTTAATACACAAGGATACTCTCTGTACAGAAGAGGGAGTTTTCACTTACTTTGTCTGGAACTGCATCCATTATCAGCTCACCATACATATTAATGACCTAAAAAAATCAACACAAAATCAGCTTACTAACTATACAATTCAGAATATTCCAATCAGGATGAATAATATTGATACTGCTAACAGTAATCAAATCTGTTAAATCCTGGGGTAAGTCACTTTAGTAAGGAGTAAAAAATCCTTGATTCCAAAAGATAAACTCTGAGGCCGACCCAGAAGTTATAATTACATTTTACTGACCAAAGTTCTCAGCAGCTTTTCCATACCGAGAATCTACAAAACACCAACCTGGTCATTCAGCCAGTTCTGACCATCCAGAGTCGCCAGGTCATCCATATCCAGCATGTGCTTATTGTAGAAGATGCGGAAGTTGCATTTTTGATGTCTGGCCCGATAGTTTGTTATTTCCCTATTGATAAATGGTTTTCTGAAACAAAGATTTTGAAAGAAAAGGTAAATAACATGAGTTCTACTCAATGTATTGCTAAGGATCTTTTCTCTCCTAAATGAAGAGAGAAGTCCTATAGGCCAGCATCACTTACATACCTATTAGAAAAGTCTTCGTTAAAGACATCTTTTAATCTTCCAAGGACATCTTTTTCACTGAGTGGAACCAAACTGCCATACTTCTTCATAACTTCATCTAGGAATCCTTAAATATAGGAGAAAGAAAAACTAAGATGGAAAAACAAACCATTTTCAGTAAAGTCATTTTCTCAACACTTAACCTATACACAAGACTTAACATATACAGTACTTAATCTATATTACCACAAAGTAATATATTATACTATAAATATAGAAGTCTCTTAAAAGTTATGTATTTTGGCTATTTGGGAGGCTGAGGCAAGAGAATCACTTGAGCCCGAGAGTTTGAGGTTGCTGTGAACTATAACTCCATAGAACTCCACAGAGGGCAAAAGGTGAGACTCTGCCTCAAAAAAAAAAAAAAGTTACATATTCTGTAAAACAAAACAAAAACACACATTTCAGGCCCTCATCATTTCAATCTAGAGAAAAATACTGTGAGACATCATTTCACAGTGGATTTTTAAGCTACTGATCCAGTTAGATAATAGATAGCTAATATTAAATATTGACATCTTTCCATAGCTTAACCTTGGAAATGAATCCTATTTCCTAAAGAATGAAATCTAAAGGATTTAGTCACCTAGTCAAATGTGTCTATCCTTTTGGTAACTGAAGGATTTTTTTTAAAAAGCAATTAGAGGGAATTAATCAGTGTAATTGCTGTCACCCATTATTTGTCAGCAAGGGACAATACAGTTTGGTAGTTGTCATACTTGTGACACTGAATAACCCTGTGAGCTTACCTTGATATGTGTAATAAACAGGCATATGTTAAGATAGGAAATAGAATTTAAACAGTGACTTTTTGGCCTGACTACAGGATAGTCTTCAGGTCAATTTAAATAATGTGTGCGTGTATTAATAATGGCTTCAAGGAGGATCCACTGAAATGGCCCTAGGAAATAAAACCAGGACATTATTTCTAAGCAAACACAAAAAGGCTGAAGTAAGGTTTAGAAGCCAATAATAGTACAGACATGACTTAGGCTATTCACTGATGCTGAATAGGGAGAGCAATAGCCCAGCCAACAATCCCTTTGGCAATTAAGTTTACTAAGCTAAGATGGGAAAATGAGGACTGTTAGCCACAGCTCATCCAGCTCCCTTTCTAACTCCAAGAATGGCCTCTGCTATGCATCAAGACAAAATGGACAGGAACGATCACAACGGAGTGTTCTTATAATTTTTCCTTCTGTTAATCTCCTACAGAACAGTTCTGAATTTGAAAGACTTAAGACAAGAGGCAAAGGTCAGGGTCCAGTAAATAGGAAAGAGGGGCTTGCTTATTATGCCTGGCTCAGGTCTAGCTGGTAGGCAAACACAGAAGACAAGAAGGTAGTCCCATGTTCCAACATAATCAAGGTAGAAGATAAGGCTTTGTGTATGGCTTCTAAACTATTAATAGAAACAAAACCTATATTTACTGTATCATAACTTAAAGTTATCTAAAAAGCACAACTTTGTGTCTACAAGGGAGAATGGGCCCAATAGAAGATAAGGAATCCCAACATTTGAGAAACTACAATTAATGAACAAATTTTATAGAAAAACAATGCCCCTAACAGCAACAAAATTTAAACATTAGAACCCAGAATCTTGATTGAGATTCTTCAAATAAGAAAGCAGTCTGTTGAACCAGCTTGATGAAAGTATTTCAAAATGTATATGAAAACACTACACTGTACCCCATGTTTGCATTAATGTATACAGCTATCATTTAATTAAAAAAAAAAAAAGAAAGAAAGCAGTCTGCTCTACCAATGCAATATAGACCCCAATCTCAAAATATTATCATGAAAAAGAGGTGTTCTTGTTAATGTTATTTCTAGGTGGTTTACTGATATTTTAACTTATGTATTATATCTTCATCTTATCTGTATTTTTGTTTTCACTTTTTCTAAAATGTGGTCTTACTATGTTGCCCAAGCAACTCCTTGGCTCAAGTGTTCCTCTCACCTCAGTGAAGGATATGGATGTTTTTT
>NW_003852455.1:912055-914969 GCF_000181295.1 Otolemur garnettii | reverse complement strand
AAAAAAAATTAGAATTCAAATTATAATGCATCCTGCAAGTATAAAATTTTAATAATATGAAAAACAAAACCTAAGGTGTTATTTTAAAAGTTAAATTGCCCACAATCATAAACTAATTGCACTGGACAGTTCACATCCCACCCTGATTGTGGAATGGGGTTAAAATCGTACACATAAGAATGCAACCACCTGGTTTTCTAACAAAAAAACAGTACAAATGTCAGAAACATCCCATCAACAATAAGGAAGGTATAAAATGTGTAAGAATAAACTTACAAAATGTACAAAACCTAAGTAAAAAACTGCAAAATACTATTAAAGGAGATAAATCAATAATTCTTCACTTTTTAGACAAGAAAGCTCAATATTATAACAAATGTAAATCCCTAATTTATAAATATAATGCAATACCAAGCAAAAACCATGCTTTAAAAATAACTTAAAAAACAATCCAAAATTCATCTAGGGGAAAAAAATGTAAGAAAAATCAAAAATTTTTGAAAAGGAGAGAGAGGTGAATAGGGGCAGGAGATGAGAAAGAAGACGGCCTACTCCATCAAATTATAAAACTATAACAATTGGGCTGCTCTTGTGGCTCAAAGAGTAAGGCGCCAGACCCATATGCTGGAGGTGGTGGGTTCAAACCCAGCCCCAGCCAAAAGAAAAAAACTATAACAATTAAAGCAAAATAGCATTAGCAAAGAAATAGAGACCAAGTCCAGAAAGAGACCCAATGGTAGGGGGCATTTCTTAACTACAGGGAAAAGAATGAATTATTCAATAAATAGTATTAGAACTATTGACTAACTCTTTTATTCACAGCTGAAATTCACTTTGGTGTAAAAACAGAGGTAAGGCTCTATCTTAACTTTTTCACAAAGACCTAAATTAAAAAAAATAACACATTAATGGGTGGCACCTGTGGCTCAGTGGGTAGGGCGACAGCCCCATATACAGAAGGTGATGTGTTCAAACCCGGCCCCAGCCAAACTGCAACAAAAAAACAGCCAGGTGTTGTGGCAGGCACCTGTAGTCCCAGCTACTTGGGAGGCTGAGGCAAAAGAATTGCCTAAGCCCAGGAGTTGGAGGTTGCTGTGAGCTGTGATGCCACAGCACTCTACTGAGAGCAACAAACTGAGACTCTTTCTCTACAAAAATAAATAAATAAATAAAAATAATAACACATTAATGGTCTAGAAAAAAACAAAGTTGAACATTTTTTATGCATTTTATAAAATGCTTTTAAGTAGTTTTTTCTAATGTATGACCATAAACATTTTAAAATAAAATGAGGCCAGGAGCAGTGGCTCACGCTTGTAATCCCAGCACTCTGAGAGGTGGAGTTGGGTAGACTGCATGAGCTCACGGAGTTTGAGACCAGCCTGAGCCAGAGCCAAGACCCTGCCTCTAAAAAATGGCCAGGTGTTGTAGCAGGCACCTATAGTATCAGTTACTTGGAAGGCTAAGACAAGAGAATCTCTTTGTTTTTTTTTTTTTTTGAGACAGTCTTACTTTATCACCTTTGCTGGAGTGCTGTAGCGTCACAGCTCACAGCAACCTGCAACTCCTGGGCTTAGGCAATTCTCTTGCCTCAGCCTCCTGAGTAGCAGGGACTACAGGCATCCACCACAACACCCAGCTATTTTTTGTTGCAATTTGGCTGGGGCTGGGTTCAAACCTGCCACCCTCGGTGTATGGGGCTAGCGCCCTACGCACTGAGCCACAGGCACCACCCACAGGACTCTCTTGAGCCCACCAATTTGACGTTGCTTTGAGCTATGATGCTACAGCACTCTACTGAGGGGGACAAAGTGAGACTCTGTTTAAAAAAACAATAAAATAAAGTGGTAGCGGTCCCATAATTCCTTGTGAACTTTTTTGTTCCTAAGTCAATTTAAAATGACCTTATTTTTTTTTTCTGAGACAGAGGCTCAAGCTGTCACCCTGGGTAGAGTGCTGTAGTGTCATAGCTCACAACAACCTCCAAACTCCTCAGCTTAAGCAATTCTCTTGCCTGAGCCTCCCAAGTAGCTGGAACTACAGGTGCCTGCCACAACACTCAGCTCTTTTTTGGTTGTAGTTGTCATTGTTGTTTGGCAGGCCCAGGCTGGTTTCGAACCCACCACCTCTGGTGTATATGGCTGGCATCTTAGCCACTTGAGCTATAGGTGCCAAGCCAATCTGGTAATTTATTAAATGAGCATGACATAGCTCTGTAAATAATGAAATTAAAATTCTTGTTCTAGGGCTCATGCACTGTGGTGGACACCTGTAGTCCCAACTATTTGGGAGGCTGAGACAAGAGAATCACTTGAGCCTCCAAGTTTGAGGTTGGTGTGAACTATGACGCCATGGCATTCTACTGTAACAACAACAACAAAATCTTGATCTAACCCTTGCTCTATTATTCTCCAAGACATACTTGGTAAAAGCAAATTCCTAGGCCAAAGGTCTGAATTTTCATTTATGGCTTGGTGCCTGTAGCTCAGTGAATAGGGTGCCAGCCACATACAAGGAAGCTGGCCAGTTTGAGCCCAGCCCGGCCTGCCAAGCAACAATGACAACTGCAACCAAAAAGTAGCCAGGAGTTGTGGTGGGCACCTGTGGTTCCAGTTACTCAGGAGGCTGAGGTAAGAGAATCACTTAGAGTTTGAGGTTGTTTGAGCTGTGATGCTACAGTACTCTACAGAGGGTGACACAGTGAAACTGTCTCAAAAAAAATTTCATTTATGACTTTTGCATATAAACAGTTACAAAATTTTAACGTTTAGAGTGTCAATTTGGTATATTTCTATTGCTTCTGAGTTTCTTACCATACATAAAAATGTCATATCAGTGTAAGATTATAAAAATGGTCTCCTACTCAAAAAACTCAACAGCAAGAACATATAGCCCAATTTTTTTTTTTTTTTTT
>NW_003852455.1:905958-911787 GCF_000181295.1 Otolemur garnettii | reverse complement strand
CGAACCCGCCACCTTAGGTGTACGTGGCTGGCGCCTTAGCCCGTTGAGCTATAGGCGCCGAGCCCATATAGCCCAATTTAAAAAATAAGCAAAGGCCAGGCTCAGTGGCTCATGCCTCTAATCCCAGCACTTTGGGAGGCTGAGGTGTGAAGGTAACTTGAGGCCTTCAAGAGTTCAAGATCAACCTGGACAACATAGCAAGACCCCATCTCTAAAAAAAATTACTTTTTTAATTGGCCAGGTATGATGGTGTATACTTATAGTCCCAGCTCCTGGAGAGGCTGAGGCAGGAGGACCACTTGAGCCTAGGAGTTTGAGGATGGAGTGAGCTGTGACTGAGTTCCTGTCTCTACTAAAAATAGAAAAATTAGCTGGGTATTGTGGCACCTGCCTGTGGTCCCTGCTACCTGGGAGGCTGAGGCAAGAGGATTGCTTGAGCCCAGAAGTTTGAGGTTGCTGTGAGCTAGGCTGAGACTCAAAAAAAAAAAAAAAAAGTCAAAATCAGCTTGACATGGCAGCTCACACCTATAATTTCAGCACTTTAGAGGCCCAAACAGGATTACTTAAAGCTAGAGGAATTTGCGACCAGACTGAGCAATACAATAAGACCCCATCTCTAAAAAAAAAAAGAAAGAAAGAAAGAAAGATTAGGAGATCATGATAACACATGCCTACAGTCCCAGCTTCATAGGAGGCTGAGGCAGGAGGATAATTTGAGCCTAAGAACTGGAGGTTATAGTGAGCTAAGGATGATACCGCTGCACTCTGGCCTAGGAAACAAAGTGAGACCCTATCTCCATACAACAAATAAACAAAAAAAGCTCAAGAAAGCCAAACTCATAGAAGTAGAGAACAAAAGGTGGTTATAAGGGGCTGGGAAGAGACAGAACGGGAAAACGTTGGTCAAAAGGTATAAATTTTCAGTTAGGGGGAATAAGTTCTGGAGATCTATCACACAATCTGGTGACAACAGTTAATAACGTGCTGTGTAGTTAAAAGTGATGAGAATAGATTGTAAATATTCTCGAAAGAAAATAAAAAATTAGATGGGTGTGGGGGGACAGGCACCTATAGTCCTAGCTACTCGGGAGCTGAGCAGCATGGTGGATCCTGCCTGATGCTAGCACATTGAGAGGCTGAGGCAGAATTTCTTGAGCACAGGAGTTTGAGACCAAAAAAAACAGAAAAATTAGCCAGGTGTGGTGGTACACACCTAAAGTCTACGGTACTTAAGAGGGGAAGGCAGGAGGAAGGCTTAAGCCCAGCACTGTGAGGTTGCAGCGGCTATGATGGCACCACTGCACTCTAGTCTGGTGAGAGAGTAAGCCTCTGTCTCAAAAAGAAAAAAAGCAAAGAAAAAGAAAAGTAGCATGTGAATGATGAACGTAATGATTAGCTTAGCTTGATTCAATCATTTCATAATGTATACACACATTAAAACATCACACTGGGCTTGGCGCCTATAGCTCAACCGGCTAAGGCGCCAGCCACGTACACCTAAGGTGGCGGGTTCGAATCCCCAGCCCGGACCCGCCAAACAACAATGATGGCTGCAACCAAAAAATAGCCGGGCGTTGTGGCGGGCGCCTGTGGTCCCAGCTACTTGGGAGGCGGAGGCAGGAGACTCGCTTGAGCCCAGGAGTTGGAGGTTGCTGTGAGCTGTAATGCTACGGCACTCTACCCAGGGGGACAGCTTGAGGCTCTGTCTCAAAAAAAAAAAAAAAAAAAAAAAACATCACACTGTACCTCATAAATATATACAACTTTTGTCCATTAGAAAAAAAATTTTTTTTTCTAAGGAACAGGGTCTTATTCTTATTCAGGCTGGTCTCAAACTCCTGAGCTCAAGCAATACATCCACCTCAGCCTCCCAAGCTGTTGTCCAGGCTGGGGTACAGTGATCTGATCAAAGCTCACTACAGTATCCAAATCCTGGTCTTAACCAATCCTCCTGCCTCAGGTTCCTGAGGAGCTAGGACTACAGGTACCCACCACCATGCTCACTTTTTTTTCTTTTTATAGAGACGAGTCTGAGTTCCTCAGGCTGGGATCAAACTCCTGTCCTCAAGTGACCCTCCCACCTTCGTCTCCCATAGTGCTCGGATTACAAAGTAGCATAAAGCCACCATGCCTGGCCTAGAAATAATTTAAATGGTCTCTTGTATTTAACTTTGAGATATGATTCACATACCACAAAACAAAATTCACCCTCTTAGAGAATACAATTCAAGCAAAGGCAATACAGACACCCCCTTTTCTATAAAAAATAAAAAAAAATTTTTTTTGAGACAAGAGCCTCAAGTTGTTGCCCTGGGTAGTGTGCCGTGGCATCACAGCTCACAGCAACCTCCAACTCCTGGGCTCAAGTGATTCTCCTGCCTCTGCCTCCCAAGTAGCTGGGATTACAGATGCCCGCCACAACACCCGGCTATTTTTTGGTTGCAGCTGTCGTTGTTTGGCAGGCCCAGGATGGATTCAAACTTGCCAACTCAGGGGTATGTGGCTGGCACCTTAGCCACTTGAGCCACAGGGGCCAAGCCCCATCTCTATAAAAATTAAAAATTAGCTAGGTATATTATGTCCTTGTAGTCCCAGTTACTCAGGATGTTGAGTCAAGAGGGTCACTTAAGTCCAGAAGTTTGAGGGTGCAGTGAGCTATGATGATGCCACTGTACCTGAACGCAGGAAACAGACCCTGTCTCAAAAAAAAAAAAAAAAAAAAGTGTAATTCAGTGGTTTTTAGTATACTCAGAGTTGTGCAACCATCACTACTATCTAATTCCAGAGCATTTGCATTATTGCAAAAAAGAAACCCTATACCCATTAGCTACCAACCTCCTATTCCCTCTTCCCAGCTCCTGGCAACCATCAACCTACTTTGTATCTGTGTTTGCCTATACTGAACATTTCAAATAAACAGAATCATACATTATATGGTCTTTTGTGTCTGGCTTTTCACTCTGCATGTTTCCAAGGTGCATCCACATTGAAGCATATTATCGTACTTTATTCCTTTTATGGTATGGATATGTAGGTCATTTCTATTTTTTTTTTTGAGACAGAGCCTCAAGTTGTCGCCCTGGGTACAGTGCCACAGCATCACAGCTCACAGCAACCTCCAACTTCTGGACTTAGGCGATTCTCTTGCCTCAGCCTCCCAAGTAGCTGGGACTACAGGCACCCGCCACAACACCCGGCTATTTTTTGTGCAGTTTGGCTGGGGCCAGGTTTGGACCTGCCACCCTTAGTATATGGGGCCAGTGCCCTACTCACTGAGCCACAGGTGCCACTGGTCATTTATACTTCTATAAGCATTCATGCACAAATTTTTGTTTTTCTTTCTAGTTAGCTGCATTCTGTAATTTACCTAGAATGTATTGTGGCACAGAGACCTATTCCATTTCCTTCCAAAACAGATGCTAACCGTCCAAGTTATTTCTCTTAATCCCTAATGTGCTGTAATTTTACTATACAAAATTTAGTGTGGGTTTGTATATGTATGTATGTGTATTAATCCTGATTGGCAGCTCTGTGCCTGTGGCTCAAGTGGCTAAGGCACCAGCCACATACACCTAAGGTGGCGAGTTCAAATCCAGCCGGGGCCTGCCAAACAATGACCTGAAAACAAAAAATAGGCAGGTGTTGTGGCGGGTGCCAGAGGTCCCTGCTACTTGGGAGGCAGAGGCAGGAGACTCACTTGAGCCCAGCAGTTGGAAGCTGCTGTGAGCTGTGATGCCACGGCACTCTACCCAGGGGAATGGCGTGAGGCTCTGTCTCAAAAAAAAAAAAAAATCCTGATTGGCATTTACTAAGCCTTCGTAATTTAACTCATAACTTTTCTCTTCAGTTCTGGAAAATATCCTTTATTTCTTCAATTTCCTTTCCATTATCTCCTGGCACACACATGAAATGGAGGTTAAAACTTTTAGTTCTTGGACAGTCACCGTGGCTCATGTCTGTAATCAGGCGGGTGGACTGAGACCAGACCAAGCAAAAAAATCAAAAGTGACACCTCGTCTCTACTAAACAAAAAAATGAAAAACTAGCCAGGCATTGTGGCAGACACCTGTAGTACCAGGTGCTCAGGAGGCTGAAGTAAGGGGATTGGTTGAGTTCAAGTGTTTAAGGTTGCTGTCAGCTAAGACATCACCACACTCTACCCAGGGAGACACAGTGAGACTGTTGCAAAAAAGAAAAAGAAGTTTAGTTCTTTAAAGAGAAGCCAGAAGGCTGCGCACGATGGCTCATGCCTATAATCCTAGCACTCTGGGAGGCAAAGGCAAGTGACCGCCTGAGCTAAGGAGTTCGAGACCAGCCTGAGCAAGAGTGAGACTGTCTCTAAAAAATAGCAGGAGCATTGTGGTCGGCACCTATAGTCTCAGCTACTTGGGAGAATGAGACAAGGTCACTTAAGCCCAAGACTTAGAGGCTGCTCTGAGCTATGACACCATGGCATCCTACCGAGGGTAACAAAGTGAGACTGTCTCAAAAAATAAAATAAAGTGAAGCAAGAACTTAAAAGATACCTGCAAAGTAACCTGATTTTCATATATTCCCTCAACCTTTTATGGTTGTCTTGAACAACTCAGTATTACTTTTTTTGCAGCAGCAGCATTAGTCAGTCATCACAAAGCATTCAACTTGGTTTTCAAAGATGTAATTTTCTTCTTAGGCTCACATTTCATAAGTTTATAGTATAATACCAAATAAACTGATACAACAGCAATAAATAACTTTCCCATAAGTACAACTCTTCAATGTATAAATCAAGTGGAAGGAGCACAATACACAGGTATGGGCGGCGCCTGTGGCTCAAAGGACTAGGGCGCCAGCCCCATATGCCAGAGGTGGTGGGTTCAAACCCAGCCCCAGCCAAAAACTGAAAAAAAAAACAAAAAACCAAAAAAACCCACAATACACAGGTACATCAGACATGAGCCAGCATTCAGCATACCATGGAACTCAAAACTGGCTAATGCTACAGAAGTCAGTTAAAGCAGCATGTACTGGACTCTTTCCCCTATACTGGATTCCTATTCTGATTCTCCATAAATCCTGATTACTGGCTCAGCGCCTGTGGCTCAAGTGGCTAAGGCGCCAGCCACATACACCTAAGGTGGCGCGTTTGAATCCCCAGCCTGGGCCCGCCAAACGATGGCTGCAACCAAAAAATGGCCGGGCATTGTGGCGGGCGCCTATAGTCCCAGCTACTTGGGAGGCTGAGGCAGGAGACTCACTTTAGCCCAGGAGTTGGAGGTTGCTGTGAGCAGTGAAGCCATGGCACTCTACCCAGGGTGACAGCTTGAGGCGCTGTCTCAAAAAAAAAAAAAAAAAATTCTGATTACTCAGGTTTTTATTCTTTCATTTCTTAAATTTGTCTCTTTCATAGTGTTGGCATTTCTCCAATGGTGGCAGACTGAGATTTCATCTTCACTTAAGATAACTTGCTGGGGGATATGGTTGTGGCGGGCAGTAGCTGTTGTTCTGCTGTGAACTATTTTTGGTGGAGCAGGAATGCTAAAGAACCTCAGCAAGAGTTCTGGAAATGGATGCTCCTCATTCTTTTTTTTTTTTTTTTGAGACAGAGCCTCACACTATCTCCCTGGGTAGAGTGCAGTGACATCACAACTCACAGCAACCTCCAACTCCCGGGTTCAAGCGAGTCTCTTGCCTCAGCCTCCCAAGTAGCTGGGACCATGGGTGCCCGTCACAACGCCTGGCTATTTTTTGGTTGCAGCCGTCATTGTTATTTGGCAGCCTGGGCTGGATTCAAACCCGCCACCTTAGGTGTATGTGGCTGGCGCCTTAGCCGCTTGAGCCACAGGTGCC
>NW_003852455.1:899605-904350 GCF_000181295.1 Otolemur garnettii | reverse complement strand
AACTCTTGGGCTTAAGTGATTCTCTTGCCTTAGCCTCCCAAGTAGCTGGGACTACAGGCACCCGCCACAGTGCCCGGCTATTTTTCAGTTGCAGTTTGGCCAGGGCTGGGTTCAAACCCGCCACCCTCAATATATGAGGCCGGCATCCTACCTACTGAGCCACAGGCGCCACCTGGGAAGTTGAGTTTCATTAACAGGCTTTTCAGCACCTGCTGAGCTGCCATGATTTTTTCTCCTTTAGCCTATTAAAATTATCAATTATAGATCATTAACTATGAATACTGTAAGAATTTCTACTTCCCCAGGTCATGCTATAGTTTTCCTATGTGCCATATTCAATATATCAGTTGTATCTGGAAGTGTTTATCTATAAAAGTTAATTAGTATTGTGGGTAAATATTAGTTACTTTTCAGGTGTAAGTATCATGGTTCTGCTAACCTTTTATTAGGAAAATTTATTATTTATTCTAGGACAGTATAAACAACAAAATTTTTTTTAAGATTTGCTAGGACTAATAACAGCCTAAGAATATGGGGAGGAGGAGGGAGAGGGGAATGGGTGGAGGGAGGAGGATTGGAGGGATCACGTCTGAGGTTTATCTTATAAGGGTACAAGTGAATCTTTCTGAGAGTAGAATGTGAACGTTTTAGAACAGTAACTAAGAAAATGACATGAAGGCTATGTTAACCAGTTTGATGGAAGTATTTCGGATTGTGTGTGACAACCCCACACTGTACCCCAGAAGTGCATTATGTACATAGTTACCATTCAATAAAAAAAAAGAAAAAAAAACTAAGGGAAAAAAAAAAGATTTGCTAGGACTCCGTACTTTGTGGTTCTTTGTGGGAAGAACTTTTACACGTACCTAGTGCTTAGAAAGAGAAAGTGCTCAGAAATGTTCAAACTATCAAGAAGTAACCCTCCTGACTCCCTCAAAAAAGCCATGTATAACAATTTGATATATCTGCTCAAATATGTCCTTATATGCACATGTATATACGTATACTCATCCTATCTATATGCATATATATCTTTTAACAAAATGGTATCATACCTTTTTGTAACTTTTTTGGCTTCATATAGACATCTTACAATATCAAAATATAGATCTAATTTATTCTTAAACAGCTGCATAGTATATCATCGCTTGAATATTCCATAATTTATGCTTAAATAGAAACACTTGTTTAGGTTGCAGTATTTTTTTTTTTTTTTACTACAAGTAATGCCCCTATACAAACATATTTGTACTCCTTTTTATCTAGGATAAATTCCAAGAGGAGGAATGGATCAAAGACTAATATTGCCATTTTTTTTTTCGTTAAGAGACACAGTCTTACTTTATCACCCTGGGTAGAGTGCTGTGGCATCACAGCTCACAGCAACCTCCAACTCCCGGGCTTAAGTGATTCTCTTGCCTCAGCCTCCCAAGTAGCTGGGACTACAGGCGCTTGCCACAACACCCAGCTATTTTTTTTGTCGTAGTTTGACCGGGGTTGGGTTTGGACTCACTACCTTTACTATATGGGGCCAGCTGAGCCACAGGCACCGCCCTAATATTGCCATATTGTCTTCCAAAAACAAAAGTATGACATAAAATCAAAGACATAAATTTTACAACGTTAAGAGCTGAAAATTTCTGTTAAGCCAAAATACCGCAAACAATTTTAGAGTACTGAAGGCTTTCTGCAAGGGGCATTTATTATTAATTAGTAATCAATCTGACTTTCTTTTAAGACAGAGTCTCACTATGTCACCCTCAGTAGAGTGCCATGGCGTCACAGCTCACAGAAACCTCAAACTCTTAGGCTTAAGTGATTCTCTTGCCTTAGCCTCCCAAGTAGCTGGGACTACAGGCGCCTGCCACAACGCCCGGCTATTTTTTGGTTGCAGTTGTCATTGTTGCTTAGCAGCCCCAGGCAAGGCTTGAACCTGCCAGCCTTGGTGTATGCGGCTGGCACCCTACTTACTGAGCTATGGGCACTGAGCCTTTTTTTTTTTGACACAGTCTCCCTTTGTTGCCCTGAGTTGAGTGCTGTGACATCATAGCTCACAGCAACCTCAGACTCTTGGGCTCAAGTGATTCTCTTGCCTCAGCCTCCCAAGTAGCTGGGACTATAGGCACCCACCACAATGCCCAGCTACTTTTAGAGATGGGGGTCTTGCTCTAGCTCAGGCTGGTCTTGAAGTTATGAGCACAGGCAATCTGCCTGCCTCAGCTTCGCAGAGTGCTGTGATTACAGGCGTGAGCCACCGCACCCAGCCCCAGTCGAGGATTAAATAAATTACAGAATATCTACATGATGTAGCGATATCAAAGGCTTCAAGAAGAATGTCTAACTCCTTTAAGGAAAATCCATGAGAGGGAGGAAAAGCTAGATTCTTCTAGAAGGGAAAATTGTCAGCAGTATGAGCTGAAGTTTAGGGGAGAATAAAGGAAGAGCGCATACCAGAAAGACAGATTGACAGCTGTTCATCATCCACTGGAGACTCTTTCTGACTGTTTTTTCCACCACCCATTTGATTTTCTAGTTTGAGTCCACTGCATGCCAGGGGAGCCTCCAGTGGACTTTTACAGTAAGGGTGGTCCAGCAACTTAGAACTAAGAATGTTCTGCTTGAGAGATCCATCCTCCTCCATTTGGTATGAGTTCTCATTTTGAACAGTCTCTTCAGATACAGGGCCATCTACACTACTCATAGATTTATCTGTTCCAGACTCTGACAGTTTTACTCTGTCATCACTGACAGTACTTCTCTGATTTTCCTGACCCAGAGTCATAATTTCTCTCTCAGTTTCTGAGATGAACACATTACTAGCATGATGTTCTGATAAAGGGATGTCATGAATCAACTCTGTACACTCCCACTTTGGAGAACAGGGTGACTGGTCCCAGGTGTATGTGGCACTGCCATTCTGTTGGTCAGGAAATGCTTCCTCTAAACTAAGCTCCTTGTCCAAGAAAGGACTTCCTTTAGTGTGGCTATCAGGCTTATGAGAGTTCTTACCCTTCACCACTGCATTGTCCATATCTGGAAAGTACGGCTGATGCCGACAAGAAGGGTCTTTAGGTGCTGGGGAAGGAAATGGGCTGCAACTGCCCCCCTCACCGTTCTCCCTAAGTGTCTCTTGATGGTCCCTAGTGACCTTCTGTACCCAGCTTCGCTGGGCTTTTCTCAGCTTACAAACTTTGCTCTTTGTTCTGAAGTGCTGCGATCTGAGGCTCCTGTACCGACATCTAATCGTGGATAATTTTTCATACATCATAAGAGGAGACCGTTTTCTTCTACGCTGGTCAGGTTGGAACTTTTTTGGAATTAGGGGTCCCCCATTCCTATGGTTCTCCAGCCCTTGGTGGCAGCCATAACAACAGCGCTTTCTCTTATGGTTGCTCAAGGTAACCACAATCGTGCCACTCTCATCTGGACTTTGGTTCTCCCCATTGAACTTCATGGGAAAGTCAGAAATTTGCGGCTCTGTCCTAAGTTTGTGACCATTGGCTTGTCCTAAAACACTATTTGCTGGAAAGTCAGAAACTGCCTTCAAAAGACTTTTCTCTCTACCATATTCACAATCAGAGTTCTTTGCTGATGTCAGAAATGTCTTGGCTTGGAGTTTCAAGAGAGTCCTCGAGGAGGAAATGAAGTGTTTAGTGTCCCTTCTTTTTACTTTAGAGGACAGAGTACTAACATTCTGGGCAGCCACACTGGACTTGGTCTTAGCACAAAGAGGTTCATTCTGGATCCACGTTTTCTGGATCTGAGCAGCCTTCTTTCTATTCTGGAAATGTCTCAACTGTCTATTCCGAGTAATTGGCCTTCCAAACTTAGCTTTCAGAATGCACAAGTGTTGGTGAAAATAAAACGTCTCAAAGCCTCCAAATCCAGTATTCCATTTCTCAGAAAAGGCAAAGTGGATTCCTTTCCTCCATAGAAGTTTCCTCTGCTTTTTCATTTTCCTGATGCATAATGATATCTGGATGCAGCTGTTAAGAGGAGAAAGAAAGTTACATTTTGATCTAAACATAAGGTCATGAAATATTCACAGCAATTCAAGTAGAAAATTGGGGGAAAAAAGACCAGATATGGTATTACTTCATTTCAGACTATCAGACACAATGAAATCCTACCTAATGGAGGTTTTCATCAACTGACCAAGGGGGGGAGAAGACATGAGTACTCTAAAAAGACCCCACTTGCTACACACCCACCTCTGATAGAAGTAAAGTTCCATTTTCCCATATGCAGTTTCTGATGGAGTACACAGGGCAGAGTCACGAGAATATCTTAGCAATTAGCCCTGCTTCTCATTAGCTAAGTGATTTTAAAAAGTCACCCAAATTCTGTGTTCTCATTTGTAAAATGAAAGATAGGGAAGGGAAAGGAGACCAGTATCTCTTAAAACTGATTCCACATTCTTTTTTTTATAATTTGCTCATAGCAAAACAATTTATTTCATATAGAAAATGAAGGCAGGTACTTTTTCTCTGTACATCTCAAGAGAGATACCAAGCTCCTCTGTTGCCAAAGACTCTCTGAGTAACTACTGAGGGACAGAACTCTAGCTGATGCTTTCTTAAGCTCAAGTGATTCTCTATGGTTCCAGAAGGAAAATGAACCAACACAAGCATATGCATGTGAACTTCAAGAACACACTGATAGGCTCGGCGCCTATAGCTCAACTGGCTAAGGCGCCAGCCACGTACACCTAAGGTGGCGGGTTCGAATCCCCAGCCCGGACCCGC
>NW_003852455.1:893407-899425 GCF_000181295.1 Otolemur garnettii | reverse complement strand
CAAAAAAAAAAAAAAAAAAAGAACACACTGATAGATGAAAATGAGTAACAGTTGGGCTGGGTGCAGTGGCTCACGCCTGTAATCCCAGCACTTGAGAGGCCAACGCAAGTGGCTTGCCTGAACTCACAGGCTCGAGACCAGCCTGAGCAAAAGCGAGACTCTGTCTCAAAAGAATAGCGGGGCATTCTGGTGGGCGTCTGTAGTCCCAGCTACTTGGGAGGCTAAGGCAAGAGAATCACTTGAGCCTAAGAGTTGGTGGTTGCCGTGAGCTGTGACATCACAGCACTCTTTTGAGGGCAACAAGAGAGACTCATTCCCCCACCCCCACCCCCAAAAAAGAATGATAGTCAAAACTTTCCATCAGGATTTAATAAGATTTTATATTACTGAAGGCCCTTCAGCCTAGAAAGGAAGGTGCCGGCCCCTGCAGGTGGAATGGAAGAAATACCAGATCATGAACCAGAAACCAATATTCTAATTTCAGCTTGCTAAAAATTTAGTAAGAAAGCTGTATTACCTTTCTGTGCATCAATTTTCTCCAAAAATAAAAAGTAAAATGGAAGGCTGAACACATGTTTATCTCAGTTTCCACTAAAAAGCCCACTGAGAAGACAAATCAGATCTTTTTAAGGTAAGAACCTTCAAGAACAAAGACAATGAAAGAGGAGACAAGAGCAATAGAATCTTTGAAAGGAGCTAGCAGATGACAAAGTGATAACAGACTGAACAGCCCAAAAGGGCTCAAATCTAACCAACAGTACGAGAGGCCAAGAAGCACACAACAAGGCCCAGGAAAAGCTCAGAATTGGGGGTGATAAATAACCCATGAAGGTCAAGAGTACAGGGGGAACTCAAAAAAGTGAGACTCTGTCAAAAAAGAAAGAAAGAAAGAAAAGGACTGGCTAGAAGTCTGAATAAGAAACAGACCCCTAAATCCTTTCTTCTACCCCAGCAAATAGCCAAAGTTTCACTTTCTAGGGAAGCTGAACCAGGATACGTGCGTACATCACGTGTAGCTGAGAGCAGAGGTATGCTAGGAGAACAAACAAGTGTACACAGTAAATTCCCTCCTCAACCCTCCTCTCTCAGCTTCCACAAGACTGGCAGCAGGTACATACCTGAAGGAGATGAGACCAGCCCCCTGGGAAAGAACAGATCAAAGAGAAAAGACTAACAGGTAGTGAAGTGACATTTGGGGATACCTCAAGAAAACAGGCCTAAACAATTACTCAGTGTACGGTTAAGTTTAATTTGCTGAAGCAGCAATTAGGCCACAAGTCACTTTCTAACACTGCATTATAGGAAACTCCTCTACCCAAGATTGAAAGTTTATTTTTAAGAAAGAGTAAAATGTACAGCTTGGCACCCATAGCTCAGGGAGTAGGGCAGCTGCCACATACACCGAGGATGGGTTCAAGCCTGGCCTGGGCCTGCTAAACAATGACAACTGCAACCACAAAAATAGCCGGGAGTTGTGGCGGGCGCCCGTAGTTCCAGCTACTTGGGAGGCTCAGGCAAGAGAGTCACTTAAGCCCAAGAGTTAGAGGTTGCTGTGAGCTGTTATGCCACAACACTCCACCAAGGGCACCAAGGGCACAGAGTGAGATCGTCTCTCTAAAAAAAAAAAAAAAGAGGGTAAACTAGACAAAGGGATTCCAAATACAGTTTGAAGTACATATTGGACATGACACTCCAAACATTATTTCCCTGCTCCTCTTCTAGAACCTTGCCAGTTTATCTTATCCATCCAAGCAGAAAATCAGAAGATTTGTCTCAGGAGAATATAATTATCCTAAAAGAAAATCCATAAGGACACAGATATTCCCCACAAAATGCAATGCCTCAGCAAGGCCCACAATGCACCACAAAGTTGACATGCCCCACGTGCGTAGTTTCCAAGCCACTTCTTAGTAGTCATTCTTAAAAACAACTGATAAGGCCAGGCTTGGTGGCTCATACCTATAATCCTAGCACTCCGGGAGGCTGAGGCAGGGGAATAGCTTGAGCTCAGGAGTTCAAGACTAACCTGGCCAAGAGTCAGACCCCATCTCTACTAAAAATAGAAAAACTACCCAGGCATAGTGGTGCACGCCTATAGTCCCAGCTACTCAGGAGGCTGAGGCAAGAGGACTGCTCAAGCCCAGGAGTTTGAGATAGCTGTGAGCTATGACACCACAGCACTCTACCCAGGGCCACAGAGAAACAGAGTAAGACTCTGTCTCAAATTAAAAAAAAAACAAAACTGGATGACCAAAAATCCAGCCTGCCAGGGATAAAAAGGAGACCAAAGTAAACAGATAAAACCAAAAACTATACATATATTAGTCAACTTTTAAGGATAGGGAGAAAAGGGATTTCTTAAATTCCAAATTTCAGTTTGGGAAGATAAAAAGTTCAGATGAATGGCGGTAATGGTTCTACAACAATGTGAATGTATTTAATGCTATCGAATTGTACATCTAAGAATGGTTAAAATGTTAAGGCTATGTACATTTTACCACAACTTAAAAGAGAGAGAGAGAAGGAAAAAAACAGTAACAACACATCTTTAAAGAGGTAAAAGAAAATATATCAATTAGGAAAAAAAGGAGGGCTGGGCATGGTGTCTCACATATGTAATCCTAATACTCTATGAGGCTCAGGCAGAGGATCACTTGAGGTCGAGAGGTTGAAACCAGTCTGAGCAAGAGCAAGATCCCATCTTTACCCAAAAAACCCACATAAAATTAGCGGCACGTGGTGGTAAACACCTACAAACCCAGCTACTGGGGAGGTTAAGACAGGAGGATCACTTCAGCCTCGGAGTTTGAGGGTGCAGTGAGCTATAGAAGATGCCACTGCACTCTAGCAGAGGCAACAGAGAATCTGTCTCAAAAAAAAGAAAAAAAAACTGGGAGGCCAAGATGGGTGGATCATATGACCTCAGGAGTTTGAGACCAGTCTAAGCTAAAGCAAGACCCCATCCCTAAAAATAGCCAAGCATCATGGCAGGCCCTTCTAGTCCCAGTTACTCAGGAGGCTGACGAAAGAGGATCTCCTGAGCCCAAGAGTTTGAGTTTGCTGTGAGCTATGATGCCACAGAACACTACCAAGGGCAATGTCCCCAAAAATAAAAAAAAGAATTAAAAAAATTTTTAAATAATGTTATTTTTTTTTAAAGGATCAAAAACAAGAAAGGGGCCCTAAATTACAAATAATAGCAGAAATGAAAAGTTTAATAGAAAGCTTGGAAGTTAAAAAAAGCAAACAAATTGGGGCAGCGCCTGTGGCTCAAACCCAGCCCTGGCCAAAAACTGCAAAAAAAATAAAATAAAATAAAGCAAACAAATTCAGGTTGCAGTGAGCTATGATGATACCACTGCACTCAAACCTGGGTGACAGAGCAAGTCTGTTTCAAAAGAAAAAAGCAAACAAAATCAAAAGATAAACCAAAACAAAATATAGGCAAGATATAGCTTAGACGAAGGGATAATATCCCTAATAGATATCTCTTAAATTGAGGGACAGAAGACAAAGAGCCTGATGGGAAAATGGGAAACTGATATAAATGAACAATTCATAAAGATTTTTTTAAAATGGCCCTTAAGCATAAGATGTTCAATTTTGCTCATAAACAAAATTGGCAAAAATCATAACATTCTGTTGGTAGGGAAAAAGGCATTTCCACACTTTGTTAGTGGGAACACAAATTGACACAATCCTTTTGAGGGGAATTTGGTAATATCTAATCAAACTACAAAAGTATTTACATTTTAATCCAGCAACCCCACTTTATGGAATTTACCCTGAAGACATATCTGCAATAATAATAAAAATACATATGTAGAAGGCTATTCACTGTAACACTACTTGTAATGCCAAAATATCTAAAACAACCTAAATGTCCACACATAGAATGGCTGAATAAACAATGGTTTATTCACACAACATATGAAGCTATAAAAGAATGAAAATGAGGGCTCCGCACCTGTGGCTCAAGTGGCTAAGGCACCTGCCACATACACCTAAGGTGGCAGGTTCAAATCCAGCCCGGGCCTGCCAAACAACAATGATGGCTGCAACCAAAAAAAAGAGCAGGGTGTTGTGGGGGGCGCCTGTGGTCCCAGCTACTTGGGAGGTGGAAGCAGGAGACTCGCTTGAGCCCAGGAGTTGGAGGTTGCTGTGAGCTGTGAAGCCACAGCACTCTACCCAGGGAGATAGTTTGAGGCTCTGTCTCAAAAAAAAAAAAAGAGAGAAAACAAAAAACAGGGCGGTGCCTGTGGCTCAAAGGAGTAGGGCACCGGCCCCATACACGGAAGGTAGCGGGTTCAAACCCAGCCCCGGGGGCGCCGGCTCCATATACCCAGGGTGGCAGGTTCAAACCCAGCCCTGGCTAAACTGCAACCAAAAAATAGCTGGGTGTCATGGCGGGCACCTGTAGTCCCAGCTACTCTGGAAGCTGAGGCAAGAGAATCGCCTAAGCCCAGAGGTTGCTGTGAGCCTTGACATCATAGCACTCTAATAAAAGCAACAAAGTGAGACTCTGTCTCTAAAAAAAAAAAAAAACCTGGCCCTGGCCAAAAATTGCAAAAAAAACCCCCAAAAAACCCAAAAAACAAACCCAACTTGAGGGACACATTACAGAATAACTGTCTAGTACTCTTCCAACATGTTAATCAAGGTTCTGAAAGACAAAGACAGACTAAAGAACTATTCCTGACTAAGACTAAAGGGACATGACAATTAATGCAAGGTACAATCCTGAATTGCATCCTAGTCCAGAAAAAGAAAATGGGAAAACAACAAAATCTGAAAAAGATGTGTATATCACTTAGCATTATCTTAATGTTATTTTCCTGGTTTTGATAAAAGTGCCTGTAATTCCATAATATGCAACTGGAGAAAGCTAGTTGAAACATATATGAAAATTTTGTAGGGTGGTGCCTGTGGCTCAAGGAGTAGGGTGCTGGCCCCATATACAGGACGTGGCAGGTTCAAACCCTGCCCTGGCCAAAAACTGCAAAAGAAAAAAAAAACTGTAACACTTTTGCAATGTAAGTTTGAAGTTATTTCAAAGTAAAAAATTTTTTAAAATGTAGTTTTAGGCTGGGCATGGTGGCTCACACCTGTAATCCTAGCACATGGGAGGCTGAGGTGGGTGGATTGCCTGAGCTCACAGGTTCAAGACCAGCTTGAGCCAGAGGCAAAGAGAGACCTTGTCTCTAAAACTAGCCTGATGTTTTGGAAGGCACCTGTAGTACCAGCTACTTTGGTGGCTGAGGCAAGACAATTTTGAGGCTGCTGTGAGCTATGATTTAACAGCACTCTACCAAGGGCAACAAAGTGGACTCTGTCTCAAAAATAAAATAAAATAAAATAAAAATGTACTTTTAAAATTTTGAGGCTATCTCCCAGAAAGTACCACAAAATAACTGGAAATAACACGAAAAGTTAAGAAAATTAAAAGATCAAGCTGGGTCTGGTGGCTCACACCTGTAATCCTAGCACTCTGGGAGGCCAAGGCAGGTGGACTGCTTGAGCTCCTGAGTTCAAGACCAGCCTGATCAAGAGTGAGACCCCATCTCTAAAAAAATATCTGGGTGTTGTGGTAGGTGCCTGTAGTCCCAGCTACTTGGGAGGCTGAGGCAAGAGGGTGGCTTGAGCCCCCAAATTTGAGGTTGCTGTGAGCTATAACACCATGGCACTCAACCCCAGGGCAACTGAGTAAGACTCTGTCTCAAAAAAATCAAACATCAGTCCCGGAGATTAAAATCTAAATTTTCAGAGAGAATTAAGAAAGTAATTCAAGTAAATAATTCAAGAAAATTTCCAGAAATAAAGGACATGAATTGTACAGGGAAAAACCCTATCAAATGCCTAACAGTGAGTGAAAACAGTCGTGTCATCCCACAGCATATTAGCTATGAAATTTCAGAACAGGCTCGGCGCCTGTGGCTCAAGCAGCTAAGGCGCCAACCACATACACCTAAGGTGGCAGGTTCGAATCCCCAGCCCGGGCCCGCCAAACAACAATGATGG
>NW_003852455.1:888927-892458 GCF_000181295.1 Otolemur garnettii | reverse complement strand
ACCACAGGTGCCCGCCACAACACTTGGCTATTTTCTTTTTTTTTGGTTGCAGCCATCATTGTTGTTTGGTGGGCCCGGGCTGGATTTGAACCCACCACCTTAGGTGTATGTGGCTGGTGCCTTAGCCACTTGAGCTATAGGCACCGAGCCTGGGCTGGTCTTAAATGTCTGGCTTCAAGTGATCCTCCTGCCTCAGCCTCCCAAAGGGCTAAGATCAAAGGCTTTAGCCACCATGCTCTGCTGATAATTCTTCATTATCCTGTTTATCACATGATATCCCTGGACCCCAGCACTATATGTCAATACCAACCTGAATTCATTCACAACAACCAGGAATTTCCCACACATTTCCAAATGTCGGGCTAGGGTGTGCTATGGAGTATCTGGGTAAGAACCATTGGGTTAGATCAGTGTTTATCCTATTATGATTATATAAATGGCTGCATAGTATACTATGATTTACAGCCAGTATTTTTCCTTTCTCGTACAATTTTTTGTTGTCCCTGAAATTAATAATTGTCTTTTGGTTAGTATTTTCCATATCTGTTGCTAATTATCATCAAATTCTTTCTCATTTGTATTTCCTGTCTATGCAATGATACACTTGGTTTTAGATTTCAAAATGTTGAATTTGAGGTGACCACATGAAATCCGAGTGGGAGAAAAAGAAAAAATGTTGGACACAGTAGTTCATGCCTGTAATTACAGCTACTTGGGAGGCTGAGGATTGCTTGAGCCCAGAATGCAAGACCCCCAACTCAGGGTGGCGCCTGTGGCTCAGTGAGTAGGGTGCAGGCCCCATATACCAAGGGTGGCAGGTTTGAACCTGGCCCCGCCAAACTGCAACAACAAAATAATAACCGGGCATTGTGGCGGCTGCCTATAGTACCAGCTACTCAGGAGGCTGAGGCAAGAGAATCTCCTAAGCCCAAGAACTGGAGGTTGCTGTGAGCTATGATGTCACAGCATTCTACCGAGAGTGACAAAGTGATGTCTCTTAAAAAAAAAAAAAAAACCACAAAGACCCCAACTCAATGAAAGAAGGGAAAGGGAAAGGGAGGGGAGGGAGGGGAGGAAAGGGAGGGGAGAGGAGGAAAGAAGAAAGACAGAGGAAAGACAGAGGAGGAAGGAGGAGGGAAGGGAGGGAGAAAAGGAGGGAGGAAGAATCCAAGTATATTCACACTGTATTCACACTGTTGGAGCTCAAGAACTCTGCAAAGAGGATACTACAGGATTCCAGGGTTTTTTTGTTTGTTTTCTTTTTGAAACAAAGTCTCGCTTTGTTGTCCTTGGTAGAGTTCTGTGCCTCCTGAGTAGCTGAGACTACAGGCACCTGCCACAACACCTCACTATTTTGAGAGAGAGGGTCTCCCTCTCACTCAGGCTGGTCTTAAACGCCTGAGCTCAGGCAATTCACCCACCTCAGCCTCCCAGAGTTCTAGGATTACAGGCGTTAGCCATTGTGCCCAGCCAGGATTCCAGTTTAAATCATTATCTTACAATAACTGAAGCTATAAAATCACCTAGGGAAAATCTGTAAAAGGTATAATAGAATGTACCCTACAGCAGTGTCCTGGAGTTCCAGGATGTAAGAGTAAAGAAAAGATAGACAACTACTTGGCAAAGGAAATGAGAAGGAATGATCTGGGAGATCAGTTGGAAATCGAGAAAGGCAGAGAAAGTTTCTAGGAGGAGGGAAATGGTTAAAGGCTGTTGAAAAGTCAGGCAAGGTATGAATTCAAGTGTCCACTAAATTTTCAGATATCTGCAAGAGAAATTTCATTAGTATGGAAGGGATAAGAGCAAAAACATTTTGGAAGTTGGAACGCAGGCTGATTCAAAGAACTAAGAAAGTTAAAATCTCAGGCTTATAGTAAGGAAAACAATCCAAACAACAGTACCTCAAATAGATCAGGAATTAGCAGCATCAGAGGTGAATAGGATGCTAAAACAAAAGGATGGGTCAATAATTTTGATATCTTCCCCCACTCCACAAAACCATCCAACATTATAGAAGCCCAGAGCTTCAATCTCTAGACTAGAACTGCACCGTATAATAAAACTTCTGCAATGATAGAAATAGTCTCTGTGTGTCCAATATGGCAACCTTTACACAAATGTAGCTGTTGAGCACTTAAAATATGCCCAGTGCAACTGCAAAACTAAATGTTTCATTTTAATTATTTAGATTTAAGCTGCTACAAATGGACAGTGGCTACAAGGTAAAACAAAGGATTCCTAAATTGGAAAACACTGCAACTGGTACAGTTGAGAATAAGGCAACATACTGAAAACAGCTAAGTTAAATGAACATGAGCGTTTACATACTGAGAGAAAGAGTCCCTCAGTTTAGCTATCAGAATACTGGATGTCCAAGCAGGAGAACTGAAGATTCTTCTTCCGGGAATCTAGCCCCAAGGAAAAGACAAAGATACTGTTATAAAAGGTTGTCCAATAAAATCGTCCAGCCAGTGAACTTTAAAATTGAAAAATTGCAAGCATGTGTCAGACCACATGTAATTAAAAACAACCACTACACCAGGTTCCTCTAATTTTCTGCCCCTATATTCCAAGCCATGCTATTCTATGTTTACGTTCACCAAATACCAATACTGCTTCAAAGATAAATCACACAAGAAAAACAGAAATGAGCTTTCAACTCCTGCTAGATACTCACTGACACTAAGACAGCCCTATACCTAAACAATTCTTAAGGTGCCCAATATTTGGGTGAAAGTCTGCCCAACCTGTATAGTTACTGCCACTACACAGGTTAACTCAATAACCATTATGAAAACAATATTTTTCTTAGAGGTAACAAGGCAGTAATGAGAATAGCTGTTGTATAGTGAACAAATGGGCAAAGTTACCCACCCCAGAAATATGAGACAGAATTAATGAATTTGTATTAATAGTAGGAAATAAAGATTTTTTTAACTGCCTATTGGGCAATTATCAGAGGACACACACACACACACACAAAATTTTAAAAAGATCAAGATCAGGAACTAGAGACTTGTGCATTTGTGCTACCTAGCAGTGATAATTTTATCACATGCAGTCCCCAAATACAGAAGACTAAGTATCCAATTTTGGTCTCAAATCCATACAGAAGACAGTAAAGCTGCATCAAGGACCAGCAAGGAACTTCTAAACTTCACTTTTCACTGGGTTGTTGCCACTCCTCATACCTACCTTTGTTCCAAAATTAAATGTGTATTATCAGTTTAGATTAAAATTGTGACCTTGAGTTCATACCTATCCTTCCTACATAGCTCAACTTGGAAAATTTTCTCTCTCAGAATCTGAAATTCAATTTTTTTCATTTTTATTTTCTTTTATATTTTTCCTCCACAATTTTAATTTTTAAAACTTCACAATTAAGGTATTTTTGACACAAAAATAAAAAATTTACAGTCTCAGCAGCTTCATTTTTCAGTCTTGTACTAGATGTTTCTCTCTCTAGACTGAATTTATAGACTACCTATGTGTTCTATGTGTTAACATGACCTTTTTTTTTTTTTTTTTTTT
>NW_003852455.1:883637-888625 GCF_000181295.1 Otolemur garnettii | reverse complement strand
CCGGGCGTTGTGGCGGGTGCCTGTGGTCCCAGCTACTTGGGAGGCTGAGGCAGGAGACTCGCTTGAGCCCAGGCGTTGGAGGTTGCTGTGAGCTGCGATGCCACGGCACTCTACCCAGGGGGATAGCTTGAGGCTCTGTCTCAAAAAAAAACAAAAAAAAACCCAAGAAACTGGGGAACCAGGCTGGGCCTCACAGCGGGAGGCGAGCTGGAGCTGCAGGCGATCAAGCAAAGCAGATTCACATGTATTTAGGGCCGCGCCCATTACTTGCATCATAGCCTGAGTCCCACTGCTCATCCTCCCACCCCCATCCCCGCAGAAAAATTATCTTCCGTGAAACCAGTTCTTGGTGCCAAAAAGGTTGGGAACCTCTGCTTTAGAGATCTGTGACATAGAGTTCACTTCTGGCTCTACTGATAACACAGAGTAGGAACTCATTGATGAAGCAATGAGAAGGCTATCAAAGAATAATTTGAGAATGAGACTATCTCCCTAAAAGAGAACATTTAACTCTGCCTGACGGCCTACTTACCTTAATGATTTTGAAAATATAACCCCACGCACACCAAAAGTCACAAGATTTCACTATAATGGGTAAGAAAAATACATGTGAAGCACTGTGACCACCAACATCAGTTGATCCAAATTCTTTAAACCAGTAATACAGTATAATCCAAACAAGAAAAAGGAACTAAAAATTCAAGGACATCCTTAATAGAGCAAATGCTGACAGTCAGTATCTAGTTAAATCAGACATTTATAAAGCAACTAGAGAAGCACAGAACTCAGTTCTCAAACTGAACTTCACAGGATGCTGGTGAATACAGCATCCCCAGGATAGGGGGAGGGAAGCCTGTGTATACGGCACTGGGTTCACAAAAAGCTAGAACAAAAGCAGAATATTGTTAAATTGGAATTTTTCCATGGTTTTTTAAGACTCAGCATAAAATCCTACAAAAAAATTATAAAGTGATGTAATTTTTAGGTCTCCCAACAAACAAATCTATGCAATATCAAGAAATTTTAATGTAACATGTAGTAATTTCATTAAAACTAATGAAACGAGTCTAACTGCTTAAGTACTATAAAAAAAATTACACAAAGCTACCAACTTAAAGAATTTTTTTTTAACTTCTCGGCTCAAGGCACTATAAAACCTTTACTGATTCATTTAAAGTTATTTGAAAGAGGAAAAAAATTAAGGCAGCAAACTAGCTGGGCATACACAAACTTCATCTCTCTGAGCCTGTTTATAAACTAAAATATGAAACTTTACCTGCACCTGAGTTTTCAAATCATGATTATCGCCTGAGAAGCTCTCTAAAAAACACAAATAGGGTGGCTCAGTGGGTAGGGCTCTGGCCCCATATACCAAGGGTGGCAGGTTCAAACCCGGCCCCAGCCAAACTGCAACAACAAAAAAATAGCTCAGCGTTGTGGTGGGTGCCTGTAGTCCTAGCTAGTGGGGAGGCTGAGGCAAGAGAATAGCCTAAGCCCAGGAATTGGAGGTTGCTCTGAGCTATGTGATGCAATGACACCCTACCCAGGGCAACAAAGTAAGATTTTGTCTCTACCAAAAAATAAAAATAAAAAACACAAATAAAGAATGTTTTTTAATTCCCCAACTGATTATAATGCCCAGTCAATTTTTCTTTTTCTTTTTTGAGACAAAGCCTCAAGCTATCACCCTGGGTAGAGTGCTGTAGCATCACAGCTCACAGCAACCTCTAACTCCTGGGCTTAAGCGATTCTCTTGCCTCAGCCTCCCAAGTAGCTGGGACTACAGGTACCCACCACAACACCTGGCTATTTTTTGGCTGTAGTTGTCATTGTTATTTGGCAGACCCGGGCTGGATTCAAACCCCCAGCTCTGGTGTATGTGGCTGGCGCCTTAGCTGCTTGAACTACAGGCGCCGCCCCAGCCGGTTTTTCAAACCAATGGATTAGATGAACCTCAATGTACCTTCTATATCCATGATTTATAATCCCAAATGCACACCTGCACAAAAGTGAAGCCTGCACCTATCTACATACATGGTTAGAAGCAATTATCATGCCTCCCCTAGGAAAGGAAAGCATCCTTAATTTGCCTGACCAAGTAATGATAAGAGCAGACGCTACTCACTCAAGTAATTCACTGCATCTCTCTCCCTTTGGTGCCTCAACACTTCTCTAACTTGGGGTCCATTAAACTACACAGCAGTGAATATTCTCTCTTCAATACAGAGAAAGCCATCGCTTCAGATTAATTTAGAACTGTAACATGAAGTCACTCAAAAGATTCAAGTTCTTGCATTTATTCTGGGCACTTTTTCAATTAACATGAAATGGTTCAGAGACAGAGGGGTCCTTAGAAATAAATGCAGAGGAGTCTCTCTAAAGTGGGCCAATGTGCAAATGAAGCAAAGCCTTTTCTCCTAGAAAAGATCCACCGGGCAAAAGCTACCTAGGGCAAAATTGATTTAAGTCATCTCTCTTATACTAATAATGTCTTATCAGTAAGGTGAGACATGTGCAAGACTAGGAGAGAGTCTTGTTTCTTCCCGATGTTGCCCAGCCAAAACACAGACTACAGTTAGGTTCAGACCATACAAAAGCCTGGTATCTCTTCCAGCACCCTTCTCCACAATGAGCTTAATTCTGGGTAAAAGACAAAAAACAAACAAACAAAACCAAAATCGTAATTAGGACCCTATCAATAAGTGTCCCGGATATTCTTAAACCAAGTGTAACTAAAATAGTAAAACATCTTATGACTAACGTTCTGCTTTCTTCATTTAATTCTCTCAATTTAAACAGGTATTAGAAAGCCCCGATTTACGTGCGATGAAAAAGGTTAATGTGTCTAGCGTGAGATTAAAACCACCACCAAATGGTGCGCTTGGACTTCAACTCAGCTCTTCTGACTCAAGTCCACAACTTCCACATTCTCTCCGCATCCCTGTTCCTCCAAAAGAGCAGCCACAGACTGTAAAGGGGGTTAACCCCCCTGCCTAGCAGAGAGAATAGAAAAAACGACTTCCCATCACCCTAATGTTCAGTTATGTCATAGCCTTTCACTAGAAACGGGTCCCAGGAGTACGGAGGAAGGAATCGGGCAGGAAGGAGGCAGAACTGTCTAAACAAATAAAAACCTTTGACTTCCAAGAGGGCAGGAGCTAGAGGGCCTCGTAACAGCAGCTCCTCCTCTCAAAGCCTTCTCCGGATTCGGGAGGAGCGGCCGGGGGCGCTAGCTCTCTCGGTGACTGCGTCGCACAGCTTGGCTGGAGAGCGCGGACGCAGTGGTCCCCCGGGACGAGCGCCCTTAGCTCCCACAGACAGACACCCTGTGCCCAGGGGGAAACTGCGGCCTCCGGTGAGAGCAGAGGAGAGGGCAGTGCCAAGGCCTCCGGGCCGGGACGCTGAGCTGGCGCCCACTGGCACGGGAATGGCCACCCAGCCCGGTCGGGCGATCAGGCTGTCATTCGGCCGACTGGACGCCCGTGCTCCCGCTTACCTGAGTCCCTGGCTCCTGGCACCTGCCCCGTCGGCGGCCCAAATGATGCGGCAGCCGGAATGGAGCCCCGCCTTCGCCAGCTCTCGCGGAAGCCCCGCCAGATAGGTGGTGTCCGGCCTGCCCGCAGCGGCCACAGCCGCGGAGCTACCCTCTGGAGCTGGGCTGCTATTGCTGCCGCTGCTGCTACGCCGGCGCTCACTTACGTCGTCACCTCCTCCAGTGCCCTTCCGCCGGCAGCCCCGCCCGCGCCCCGTGGAGGGGGCGGGAGCGGGGGGCGGGGAGCGCTGCGGCCGGCCCGGCGCGGGGGGCGTGGCGCCGCGTGCTCGCGCTTCGGGCCAGGGCTTCCCGGACCTCCGACTGCCGGCGGCAGTGTGCTGCCAGGCCGTCTGTCCCTCAGTCGGTGCCCACCCAGCGCCTCCCTGCGAAGGCTCCAGGACTTGCAGGAACTGTGATCAAGAAATTGCGGAGACTCTACAAAGCGCTTTTGAGACTTCTGTTCAGCATCTTCTCAAGATTTTAACCCAATCAGACCACAGCTTTTATACGACTCCGCCCTCCACAGATTTCTCTACTGAAAAGCAAAAAAGCACATGCCTGCTCCGGATTGCCGTTTTTGAGCCCTGGAGCAGTGGTTTCCTCTCTGGTTTTCCCATCTTAATCCCACCTCTTGGAATTGTAATTTGCCTATTGGGGCCCCCCACGTTCCCCAGATGTGAATGTTTTCCAGGCAGGGCAGAGCCTGGTCTCATGTGCCATTATAGACTTAGCTCCAAATACTGACTGGCCTGTAAGTGCTTAGAAGTCTGTACTGTAAATCAGTTATTCACTTTCTGACAAGAGAGGAAAGTGACTTCAGCCTCGTTTGTTGAAGCACTATTCATTCAATAAGGATTTTTTGTATGTGATCATAAAGTAATCTTTCTCCTGCAAGACCTCAGTCTGATTGGTGGGAAAGAGACAAATAATTACAATCCAATGTCCTGACAAGTAGAAAATATAACTGATCTATGATGGAAGGTGAATTCGTTTTGGACAAGAGAAGGCTACAATGGAATGCCAAGGGCAGGTTCCTGAGAGCCAAGGGTAGGCAATAAAGATGTGCATTGATTGTAGAGACGATAAAAACAGCAATACACCTTCCCTACAAGGTGGTTCGCTGTTTTTGTTTCTTTGTTGAAGGGAAGGGAAGGGAAGGGAAATCACAAAAGTACAACTGAAATTCTAGGTGTCCTCTTTTAGCCATTAATGGTAGTTAGTGCTTAAATAGCAATAAGAAAATTTGGCTAAAGAGTAACCAGCTAAATTCCCTTATTAGCCACTTGACCCTCTTTCCTGTACATCAGTCTTCTAGCTCACAAAATTAAATAATTAGTTTAGTAAAATGATGAGCCACTACAGATTACTGCTAAAAAGCAGTAAAACAGGCTCGGCGCCTATAGCTCAACCGGCTAAGGCGCCAGCCACGTACACCTAAGGTGGCGGGTTCGAATCC
>NW_003852455.1:882048-883031 GCF_000181295.1 Otolemur garnettii | reverse complement strand
AGGAGTTGGAGGTCGCTGTGAGCTGTGATGCCACAGCACTCTACCCAAGGGGACAGCTTGAGGCTCTGTCTCAAAAAAAAAAGAAATTTTACAAAATATTTACAAGATATTCTCTACATGTTGGCTACCTCTTTGTAAAATTATGTAATGAATATTTTGTAAGTAAAAGTACATTTAACTATCATTTCCCATTTTCCCAGTGTATGGTGACCTTTGAGATGCCTGTATTTTAAAATGTTTTAGCAAAGACATCGTGTCTTATTCTAATAGGAAATTCACACAATAGGGTGGTTGGTGCCCAGTCGGAGAGATCACACTCTAGGAGCAGCCACAAGTACTTCTATTATCCATATGTCTTCAACATCTGAAGTGCTGCTAAAAAGCAGAGTGAAGGTCAGAAATGGATATTTATTATTGCTTGTTAATTAGCGATGAGATCATAAATGGGTTCTCATCAGTGACATGCATGGTGTTCAAGATATTTCCATTGGCTAAAGTAATTTGAGAGATTCCTGCAGCCTTGCATAACGAACAGGTGTGAGAATCCAGTAAGGCTGGCAACTTGACCCCTTAGGAATGGCCCTTCAAGGCTCCCTCTCTAAATGATCCTGTGACCAGCCATTGGTTAGGAGGCTGTCTGGTGACATGATCCTGTCTTAAACAGTAACAGAATCCTGGCCTCTGGGATATTTCCTTCTCTGCCTCAAATGAACTTTTCATGTGTGGCTGTAGATAGACAGGATTATAGTTAACTATAGGACAGGCTGAATAGTTTTTTTTGTTTGTTTTTTTTTTGAGACAGAGTCTCAAGCTGTCCCCCTGGGTAGAGTGCCATGGCTTCACTGCTCACAGCAACCTCCATCTCCTGGGCTCCAGCGAGTCTTGTGTCTCAGCCTCCCAAGTAGCTGGGACCACAGGCGCCTGACACAACGCCCGGCTATTTTTTGGTTGCAGCCATTATTGTTGTTTGGCGGGCCCGGCTG
>NW_003852455.1:877145-880716 GCF_000181295.1 Otolemur garnettii | reverse complement strand
AAAATAAAATAAAAATAAAGCTCCTAACGAATCTCTTTCTCATAGAAACTACTGGGACCTAATTTCAACACCCATGTATCAGAGGAAAACATCCAGAAGTTTGTTGTCATCAATCATTCTCTCATCTCTCTTTAGCAAAAGGTGATCTCAGGCCCCCCAACTACAAGTGAAAAGAGGCTCCTTGAATTTAATCAAGTTTCTTAACTGGCATGATTGATAGAAGCCAAGAAGCTGTGGCTCTGTAGAAATTAGTACAGAGAAAGCAATGGTACATTGCACGTTGACTGAATGGCACATACAAACAAAGTATCTAACAAAAGAAACTAGTATCTAACAAAAACTAAAGGCAGCTACATTAGGATACATGCTACTTTGTGGCTTCTAGAACTTTCTCTTAATACTAATATCCAGGTAACTGTGTATTTCTGACTTTGAACCAATGTTTCTTTAATTTGGGTTAAATTGAATTACATTGCTTCATTTAAAATTTTCTCTTCTTTTGGGCGGCACCTGTGGCTCAGTGGATAGGGCGCCAGCCCCATATACCAAGGGTGCCAGGTTCAAACTTGACCCTGGCCAAACTACAACAAAAAATAGCCAGGTGTGGTGAGTGCCTCTAGTCCCAGCTACTTGGGAGGCTGAGGCAAGAGAATCACCTAAGCCCAGGAGTTGGAGGTTGCCTGAGCTGTGTCACGACACAGCACTCTACTAAAGGCGAAAGAGTAAGACTCTGTCGCTACTAAAAAAAAAAAAAAAAAAAAAAAATTTTTTCTCTTCTTTTATAAAATTTAATTTTAGAATGTTATGAAAGTACAAGTGATTAGGTTACATGCATTACTTTGGCACAGTTTGAGTCAAGGTTACAATTGTGTCCATCCGTAAGATAATGTGCATTGTACCAACTAACTGTGAATTTACCCATCTCTGCCTCCCCTCTCCCATCTACTTGACTTCCATTGAATTTTACTACTATATCTACACAACCACGTTGATCATTTAGTTTCAATTTATTGATTTTTTTGAGACAGAGTCTCACTCTGTCACCCAGGCTAGAGTGCTGTGGAGTCATCATAGTTCACAGCAACCTTGGGTTCAAGCATCCTCATAACTCAGCCACCCAAATAGCTGGGGACTATAGCACCTGCTACAATGCTCAGCAATTCTTTTGTATTTTTAGTAGAGACAGGTCTCAGTCCTGAGTTCAAACAATCCTGCCTCAGCCTCCCAGCATGCTAGGATTATAGGCATGAGCCACCACACCCAGCCTTCAGTTCCAATTTAAAGGAGAGTAGATGTGCTATTTGTTTTTCCATTCCATGGTACTTCACTTAGGAAGATGGTCTCCAGTGATATCCAGATTGTTACAAAAGGTATCATGAAAAACAAAACAAAACAAAAGGTATCATGAGTAATACTTCATAATATACATATGCTACATTTTATGAATCCAGTCATGTATTGATGGGCACTTGGGTTGTTCCCACATCTTTGCAATTGTGAATTGTGCTGCTATAAGCATTCAGGTGCAAATAACTTTTTTATAGAAGTTCATTCCTAGGCTTGGCGCCTGTGGCTCAAGTGGCTAAGGCGCCAGCCACATACACCTAAAGTGGCGGGTTTGAATCCAGCCCAGGCCCGCCAAACAACGATGGCTGCAACCAAACAAAATAGCCAGGTGTTGTGATGGGCGCCTGTGGTCCCAGCTACTTGGGAGGCAGAGGCAGGAGACTCGCTTGAGCCCAGGAGTAGGAGGTTGCTGTGAGCTGTGATGCCATGGCACTCTACCCAGGGGGACAGCGTGAGGCTCTGTCTCAAAAAAAAAAAAAAAAAAGAAGTTTATTCCTTTGGGTAAGTATCCCAAACCCAATAATGGGAATGCTGGATCAAATGGTAGATATACTTTTAGTTCTTTGAGGTATCGCCATATTACTTTCCATAAAGCTGGGGACTAAGTTGCAGTCCCACCAATATTGTCTAAGTGTTCCTTTCTGTCCACATCCATGCTAGCCTCTGTTGTTTTGGTACTTTTGTATAAAAGCCATCTTCACTGGATTACCGGATTTAGTTGGATATCCCATTATGGTTTCCATGTTCATTTCCCTGATGATTAAAGACATTGAGCATTTTTTCATATTTATTGGCCATTAGTCTGTCTTTTGAAAATTCTTTTCATGTCTTTTGCCCACTTTCTAATATGGTTGTTTGATGTCTTCTTGCTGATTTACATGAGTTCCTTGTAGATTTTGGTTATTAACCCTTTATCAGCATACAAATATTTTCTCCCATTTTGTAGGTTGCTTGTTCTATTGATTGTTTCTATGGCTGTGAAGAAGTTATCTTCCTTTCTTTTTTCTCTTTTTTTTTTTTTTGAGACAGAATCTTATTTTGTCACCCTTGGTAGAATGCCATGGCATCACAACTCACAGCAACCTCCAACTCTTGGGCTTAGGCGATACTCTTGCCTCTGCTTCCCAAGTAGCTGGGACTACAGATGTCTGCCACAACACCCAGCTATTTGTAGAGATGGAGTCTTGCTCTTGCTCAGGCTAGTCTTGAACTCCTGAGCTCAGGCAATCCAACCACCTCGGCCTCCCAGAGTACTAGGATTACAGGTGTGAGCCACTGCTCCTGGCCTTTTTTGTTGAGACAGAATCTTACTCTGTCACTCTGGGTAGAGTGCTATGGCATCATAGCTCACAGCAACCTCAAACTCTTGGGCTCAAGTGCTCCTCTTGCCCTCAGCTTTCCAAGTAGCTGGGACTATAGGTGCCCAGCTAATTTTTCTATGTTTTTTCCATAGAGATGGGGTCTTGCTCTTGCACTCCTGAGCTCAAGTAGTCCTCCTGTCTCAGCCTCCCAGACTTCTGGGATTATAGGCATAAGCCACCATGCTCAGCCCTGTGCAGAAGTTTCTTAATTTAATCAGGTCCCATTTCTTTCTTTTTTTTCTTTTTTGCAGTATTTGGCCAGGGCTGGGTTTGAACCCACCACCTCCGGCATATGGGGTTGGCACCCTATTCCTTTGAGCCGCAGGCACCACCCAGCCATTTATTTCTTTTTGTTGTTGCTATGATTGCCTTTCACGTCTTCAAGAATGCTTTGCCTAGGCCAATATCTGTAAGAGTTTTTCTAACATTTTCATCTAGAACTCTTATGGTTTTATGCCTTAGGTTTAAGTCTGTTACCCATCATGAATTAATTTTTGTGATTGGTGAGAGGTGCAGACCCTGTTTCAATCTTTGACATGTGGCTGTCCAGTTTTACCACCACTATTGAATGAGTACTATTTCCCCCATTGTATGTTTTTGTCTGTTTTGTCAAAGATGTTGCTGGGAGGATGGTTTTACATCTGGGTTCTCTGTTCTGATCCATTGGTCTATGTCTTATGCCAGTACCATGCTATACCTTGTAATATAGCTTGAAGTCAGATAAAGTGATACCTACTGATTTGTTCTTTTTGCTTAAGGTTGCTTTGGCTATTCAGGTCTTTTCTAATTCCATATAAAATATAAAATTATTTTTTCTAGATATGCAAAAAGTGGCATTGGCAGTTTAATGGGGATTGCAATGA
>NW_003852455.1:872300-876524 GCF_000181295.1 Otolemur garnettii | reverse complement strand
AGTGAGTCTCTGATTTGATTCTTAGCTAGACTATTGTTAATGTGTAGGAATGATATTAATTTGTGCACATTGAATTTGTAACCTAACACTTAGCTAAATTTGCTTATCAATTCCAGAAGTCTCTTGGCAGCATCTTTGGGGGTGTCTAGATAGAATCAACCAAGAGTGATAATTTGACTTCTTTCCCTATTTGGATTTCCTTTTCTTGCCTGCTTGCTTTGGCTAGTACTTCCAGCACTGTTAGTGACACTGGGCAACTTGTCTGGTTCCAGTTGTAAGTGGGGGTGCTTTCTATTTTCCCCTTTCAGTATGATGTTGACTGTGGGTTTGGCTTTCATAATATTGAAGTGTGTTCCATTTATTCCTATTTTTTGAGAGTTTTTATCATAAAAAAGTGAATTTTGTCATATGCTTTTTCTGCATCTATCAAGAGGATCATATGATCTTTGTTTTTGCTTCTATTTATGTGGTGAATTACATTTATACATCTCTGGGATGAGGCCCATTTGATCATGGTAGATTACTTTTTGATGTGTAGCTAATTTCGGCTTGGTAGGATTTTATCAAGGATTTTGGCATATATACCCATAAGGGATATTGGTCTGTGTTTTTTTTCTGTTGTATCCTTTCCTGGCTTTGGTATGATGGTGATATTAGCTTCATAGAATGAGTTGGGGAAGGTTCCTTTCTTTTCAGTTTTATGAAATTAATTTCAGCAGTATAGGTACCAGTTCTTCTTTGTAGGTTTGGTAAAATTTGGATGTGAAACCATCTGGTCCAGGACTTTTTGTTTTTTGGGGAGAGTTTTTCTTATTCTTTCAATTTTGTTATATGGTATTTGTCTGTTTAGGAGCTGTTTCTTTCTGATTCAGCCTAGGAAGGTTACATATTTGCAAGAATTTGTCAATTTCCTCCACCCTTTCAAGGTTAGGTAGAGATTTATATAGTTTTCAGAGATGATATTTTATATTTCCATGGTATCAGTTATTTCTCCTTTTTCATTTCTGATTGAGCGTATTAGCATATCTTTTCTTTCCTGTTTCTGGTTAAACTAGTGACAGGCCTGTCCATTTTGTTTATCTTTTTTTTTTTGAGACAGAGCCTCAAGCTGTCCCCCTGGGTAGAGTGCCGTGGCATCACAGCTCACAGCAACCTCCAACTCCTGGGCTCGAGCGAGTCTCCTGCCTCCACCTCCCAAGTAGCTGGGACCACAGGTGCCCACCACAACACCTGGCTATTTTTGGGTTGCAGCCATCATTGTTGTTTGGTGGGCCCAGGCTGGATTTAAACCCGCCAGCTCAGGTATTTGTGGCGGGCACCTTAGCCACTTGAGCCACAGGCACCAAGCCACTTGGTAGCTCTTAAAGTAGGCCTTATTCTTTTTTTTTTTTGAGACAGAGCCTCAAGCTGTCGCCCTGGGTAGAGTGCTATGGCATCACAGCTCCCAGTAACCTCCAACTCCTGGGCTCAAGCGAGTCACCTTAGGTACATGTGGCTGGTGCCTTAGCTGCTTGAGCTACAGGTGCCGAGCCATTGTTTATCTTTTCAAAGAGCCAACTTTTTCTTTCACTAATCTTCTATATAATTCTCAATTTCATTTAATTCAGTTCTGACCTTAGTTCTATTTCTTTTCTTCTTTTGGGTTTGGGATTGATTTGCTCTTGCTCTTCCAATTGAGATGATTCATTAGATTGTTAATTTGTGATCTTTCTGTTTTTGAGAAACAGGCATTTGTGGCAATGAATTTTCCTCTTAACACTGCTTTGCTGAGTCTCACAGATTTTTTTTTTTTTTTTGCAGTTTTTTTTAGCCAGGGGCTAGGTCTGAACCCGCCACCTCTGGCATATGGGGCCTGCGCCCCACTTCTTTGAGCCACAGGGGCCACCCAAGTCTCACAGATTTTGATAACTTGTGTCACCTTTGTCATTTAGTTCAAAGAGTCTTTTGATATCCATATTAATTTCCTCCTTGACCCAATTATCACTGGGGCGGTGGTTTGTTTAGTTTCTATGAATGTGTAGAGTTGAGTGTTTCTGTTGGAATTGATTTCTTTCTTTTCTTCTTTCCTTCCTCACTTCCTTTTTTTTTTTTGAGACGGAGCCTCAAGCTATCCCCCTGGGTAGTGGGCTTAGGCGAGTCTCCTGCCTCAGCCTCCCAAGTAGCTGGGACTACAGGCGCCTGCCACAACACCTGGCCATTTTTTGGTTGCAGCCATCGTTGTTGTTTGGCGGGCCTGGGCTGGGGATTCGAACCTGCCACCTTAGGTGTATGTGGCTGGCACCTTAGCCGCTTGAGCCACAGGCGCCGAGCCTCCCTTCCTTTCTTTTGAGACAGTTTCAAGCTGTCAGCCTGGGTAGAGGACTGTAGCATCACAGCTCACAGCAACCCCAAATTCTTGGGCTTAAGTGATTCTCCTGCCTCAACCTCCCAAGTACCTGGGACATACAGGCACCTACCACAATGACCAGCCATTTTTTGGTTGTAGTTGTCATTTTGTCATTGTTGTTGGGTGGGCCCAGGTTGGATTTGAACCCACCAGCTCTGGTGTATGGGGCTGGCATCCTAGCCACTTGAGCTACAGGTGCTGAGCCCACACCCGGCTATTTTTAGAGACAAAGTCTCACTCTGGCTCAGGCTAGTCTTGAACTCCTGAGCTCAGGCAATCCACTCACTTCAGTCTCCCAGAGTGCTAGGATTATAGGTGTGAGCCACCACACCCATCCTGGAATTGATTTCTAAGTTTATTCCAATGTGGCCTGAGAGAATAAATGATATAATTTCAATTTTTTTTAAATTTGTTGAGATATGTTTTGTGGCCTAGGATGTGGTCAATATTAGAGAATTTTCCATGAGCTGATGAGAAAAATATTATTTAGTGGTTTGGGGGGAGAATGTTCTGTAAATGTCTCTTAAGCCCATTTGTTGTAGAGTTCCATTTAAGTCCATCATTTCTTTGCTGATCTTCTGCTTGGAGAATCTGTCCCATTTTGTTATTGGGGTGTTGAAGCCCATGGCTATTACGATGCTCCCGTTTATCATTCATGAATCTGGGGACATCTGTGTCAGGTGTATAAATATAATAGCTCTGTGTAGCATATTATTCATTAGTCCTCCATCTGCTCCTCCATTATCATGTCCAATAGAAACAATAAAAAAAAAAGCAGTGACAGGAGATCACATTTATCAAACACTTATTATGTGCTAAGCACCATTCTAAACATTTCATGTGAAATTAACTCATGAACCCCGAAACCCCCATATAATATAGACACTTGTACCATCACCCAAAATAAACAAAGAAGCCAAAAACCCCACCAATTGGCAGTAAAACTTTTTTTTTTTGAGACAGGAGCCTCAAGCTATCCCCCTGGGTAGAGTGCTATAGCATCATAGCTCACAGCAACCTCCAACTCCTGTGCTCAAGCAAGTCCCTGCCTCAGCCTCCCGAGCAGCTGGGACCACAGGCGCCCGCCACAATGCCCGGCTATTTTTTGGTTGCAGGCGTCATTGTTGTTTGGTGGGCCCAGGCTGGATTCAAACCCGCCAACCTGGGTGCACGTGGCTGGCACCCCAGCCACCTGAGCCATAGGTGCCAAGCTGGCAGTAAAACTTTTTAGTGCATATTCTATTAGAACAGTGTTGTTATTAACTTAAAGTAAGACTGATCCTCCTTTTGGCAGCAAATGCTAAAATTATGTACCCCATTTTTATTTAGATGAAACTCCCAAGTTCAAACATGACTATATATGATGAAACTAAGCAAAAATAAACTGTAATAAAGCTCTATCTATAATGTTTAGTAATGGGTGAAGAAATGTGCAACAGGAAATACCCATGTACCCAGAGTTTTTGTTATAATACCTTGGTCAGCTGTGCTTTGTTATAAAAAAAAGCAAACACTGAAGCAGAACAGAGCAGGCACACAATGGATACAGTGTATCAGTGGTAAAATATGAATAGATGAAAGGTAGTGGTTTGCAAGTTATGATAATGCAAATTATGTGAAAGTAGCTGGTCCATATTTCTAATAGTCGCATGACTTAAAGTTATTCTTCAATGACATCATGGTCTTGGGACATCCACCAATAGATCTATAGGTGAACAAAAGAATGGTCAAATATTGATATTTAAATACTTCTCATGTCACCAAGAAGAGTATGAACAAAACAGTGACAATGTCTACAGTAAAAACAAAAATGGTTAAGGTTGTTTTCAGAATTTATT
>NW_003852455.1:870576-871990 GCF_000181295.1 Otolemur garnettii | reverse complement strand
AAAAAAAAAAAAAATTACTAGAAGTAAATCTCTATTTTTTTTAAGTTACTAGAAGTAAATCTGAAAGTATCCTAAAATGTAAGGATAATTCAGTGAACTTAACATGTCTTCTAGTTTCAATTCTGAAACTCCTTCAAGATTTTGACTATAGGTTGGGTATGGCAACTCATGCCTGTGATCACTGCACTTTGGGAGACAAAGGATGGAGGATCACTTAAGGCCAGGAGTTCAAGACCAATCTGGACAACCTAGCAAGATTTCCATTTCTACAAAATAAATTTAAATTAGCTGGGTGTGGCATCACATTCCTGCAGTCCTAATTACTTAGGAGGCTGAGGCAGGAATGCCTGAGCCTAGGACTTCCAGCCTGCAGTAAACTATGATCACACAACTGCACTCCAGCCTGGGCAGCAGAACAAGACCCTGACTCAAAAGAATTTTTTTTAAATATGGGACTGCAGACTACTACAGCCTTTTTGGAAAAAGTATGGAGAATCCTCACAGAATTCAAATTAGAGCTCCCATTTGATGTCGCAATCCCATTACTAGGCATCTACCCACAAGAAGAAAAATAATTTTATCATAAGGACATTTCCACTAGATTGTTTATCAGAGTTCAATTTACAATCATCAAAATGTGGAAACAGCTTTTCTCCCCCCACCCCCTAACCCCCTCCCCGAGCGGCTGGGCCTGCAAGTTTGTGTGGGGCCGCGGGTCTCTATTCTGCAGGATGAGGTTTATTAAAGTTGTCAAGAATAAGGCATATTGGCTCGGCGCCTGTGGCTCAAGCCTCATACACCTGAGCTGGCGGGTTCAAATCCAGCCTGGGCCCACCAAACAACAATGATGGCTGCAACCAAAAAATAGCCAGGTGTTGTGGTGGGCGCCTGTAGTCTCAGCTACTTGGGAGGCAGAGGTAGGAGACTTGCTTGAGCCCAGGAGTTGGAAGTTACTGGGAGCTGTGATGCCATAGCACTCTACCCAGGGGGACAGCTTGAGGCTCTGTCTCAAAAAAAAAGAAAGATACCAAGTGAATTTAGAAGACGACGAGAGGGTAAACCTGATTACTATGCTCAGAAACCCTTTGTGATACAGGATAAAAATAAGTACAACACACCCAAATACAGAATGATAATTCGTGTGACTAACAGAGATGCCATTTGTCAGACTGCTTATGCCGTATAGAAGGGGATATGATAGTCTGCGCAGCTTATGCACACGAACTACCAAAATACAGTGTGAAAGTTGGCCTGACAAATTATGCCGCAGCATATGGTACTGGCCTATTGCTGGCTCGCAGGCTTCTCAATAGGTTTGACATGGACAAGATCTATGAAGGCCAAGTGGAGGTGACTGGCGATGAATACAATGTGGAAAGCATCAATGGTCAGCCTGGTGCTTTTACATGCTATT
>NW_003852455.1:866188-870220 GCF_000181295.1 Otolemur garnettii | reverse complement strand
ACAGCAACCTCTGCCAACCCCTGGGTCCCTGGGTTTAAGTGATTCTCTAGCCTCAGCCTCCCAAGTAGCTGGGATTACAGGGGCCTGCCAGAATGCCCAGCAATTTTTGGTAGAGACGGGGTCTCACTCTGGCTCACGCTGGTCTCGAACTTCTGAGCACAGGTGATCCACCCGCCTCGACCTCCCACAGTGCTGGGACAACAGGCATGAGCCACCACGCCCAGCCATGTATGTTTCTTCCTTGACATACACAGTGTCTAGATGGTAACCTAGTAACTTCCCTGGACTTCCGTAGCCTTTGAGGGCGGGTGGTCTGACCGGTCTCAAAGACTCGGGCGAATGTGACCTTCCCCCTTGAGCCCGGGACCTTGAGGATGATGTCATGTCTTTCTCTGTTTTATGACCCTCATATGCACTCCCGCCCTGAAAAGTGGATAAAAGAGAGGCAAGAGATTGAGTGGGGAGGGGCGGGGGGGCTCGGTTTTGGAGACACACTGGTGTTCCGAGTTACCCACTCCCCCTCCGGCCACCCCCACTCCAGCTGGAATAAACCCGTTTCCTCTAATCAACTGGTGCCTGGAGTCCTCTGTCTGCATCGGTTTCCTACTACAGCACATCATGGGACAGAATGTTGCAGATTATATGCGTTACCTACTGGAAGAAGAAGAAGATGCTTACAAAAAAAGTTCTCTTAATACATAAAGAACAACGTCACTCCAGACATGATGGAGGAGAGGTATAAGAAAGCTCATGTGGCTATATGAGATAACCCAGTCTATGAGAAGAAACCCAAGAGAGAAGTTAAAAAGAAGAGATGGAACCATCCCAAAATGTCCCTTGCCCAGAAGAAAGATCGGGTAGCTCAAAATTAGACAAGCTTCCTTAGAGCTCAGGAACAAGCTGCTGAAAGCCAAACCACCCAATTTTATATGAGTATTTCTTGATTTAAAACAATAAACTTATTCATTAAGCAAAAAATGAAAAATGTGGAAACAACCTAAATGCCCACCAACCCAGGAAAGGATAAACAAACTGTGGTATGTGTATACCACGGAATACTATTCACCCATAAAAAGATGGAGACTTTACATCTTTTGTATTAACTTGGATGGAGCCACTTGAGCTCAGGCGCCGAGCCCCAATTTTCATCTTTTTATCCTCACCCCCACTCCTCTCCAATTGCTAAATTCATCAAAAGCTGCTTGTATATTGTATTATATTTAATGGTGAAAAGAGAATCCTACTAAAAGCTTTGCAAATCCATAATTACACATCATTTCTAGACCTTAGCCCAAAATAAATGTTTGGTTAGCATTTAAAACCAAGGAATAAAAGTCCTCTATTTCACAAGGAAGTCTGTAACAAGAACTGCCTTTATGAGAGGGTTTGGAGAGAGACGGCTAAATGGAAATCTTCAGTGATCATCTCTCCACAAGAACACCAAATTCAACAACTATCCATGCAAGCAAGCATCTTCAGAAGAATCAAGAATCAAGTGAGCAATTGTACTATCTGGTTTTAACATTATATTAAGGAAAGAGGCACTACAGAGGGCAGGAAAGATAGTTTTGCATTGCCTATACCACCCCACCCCAATCTCTCAGCAGTCTCCTGGCAGCACACTGAGTTGGAAAGAGAATCTGTGTGCCCTGGAGGGACACTGAAGTGATTGTGAGACTTTGCATTGAAACTCAGGGCCACCCTAGCCCTGGGGAATATAGCACAGGGTAGAATTCTCCTGGTGCCCACAGAGGGAACATTTCAATTAACCCAGTCAGAGGGAAATTCTTTGGTCCAAAACCTGATTTCCCATTAGCTCCACTGCCCAACTACCAGCTGACAAGCAGCAGCCTGGGCCCTGGACTAAATTCAAAAGGCAGTCAGGCTACAAATTCTACAGTTTTTGGGCAATTCTTGTGGCTGTGCTGACTCAGAACCAGTAGACTTGGCCTGCACATAACCCAGTGAGAAACCAGCAGTGGTGGCTAAACCAGTGCCTACATCAGCTCCCACCCTGACTATAGATAGCGGAACTCAGGGAGTCTTTTTTCACTTGGGGAAAGGAAAGGGAAGAGCTCAGAGGTCTTTGTTTTGCACTTGAGTAGCAGCCTAGCCACATTAAAATAAAGTACCAAGCAGATTCCTGAAGCCCAACTCCAGGCCAGAGTTCCTAGAAGGCATTCTGGACTGTCAGCCAGAAGGAAACATGATGCCCTGAAGGAAAGGACCCAGTCTGGTAGGATATACCACCTACTGACTAAAGAGCCCTTGGGCTTTGAATAAACATCTGAGGTAGCCAAGCAACAGTCACCATGGACTTTGGGTGAGACTGGGCTGGCTTCAGGGATGACCTGGTACTGGTGGGTATGGGGGAGTGCCCATGTCACGCCTCCCCCATCTCTAGCAGCCAACCACAGACGGTGAGGGAAGATAGTGAGAAACTGCTTGGTAATCCAGGAAACTCTCCCATATCTTACCTAAATTCACCACTAGAGTTGCTGCATTACCAAGGCTGGGGCATGCCCAGGGCTGATATGGCTGCAGTGACCAAAGACTAAGGTCACAACATTCAATTTCTACTGAGTATCTAGAAAATGCTTTTTTTTTTTTTTTTAGAGACAGAGTCTCACTTCAGGGCCCTCAGTAGAGTGCCATGGCGTCACACAGCTCACAGCCCAACTCCTGGGCTTAGGTGATTCTCTTGCTTCAGTCTCCCGAGTAGCTGGGACTACAGGCGCCCGCCACAACGCCCAGCTGTTTTTGCTTGCAGTTTGGCCGGGGCCGGGTTTGAACCCGTCACCCTCGGTATATGGGGCCGGCACCGTACCCACTGAGCCACATGTGCCGCCCTAGAAAATGCTTTAAAGAAAAAGGAGTTCAAACAAATCCAGACTGTAAGGATTAAAATACCAATCTCTTCAATGCTCAGACACCAACAAACATCCACAACCGTCAAGAAGACCCAGGAAACTGGGCACAGTGGCTCTTGCCTGTGATCTCAGCACTGTAGGGGGCTGAGGCTTGAGGATCACCTGAGCTTAGGAGTTCAAGACCAGCCTGAGCAAGATTGAGACCCTGTCTCTACTAAAAATAGAAAAATTAGCCAGGTGTTGTAGTGGGTCCCTGTAGTCCCAGCTACTCAGAAGGCTGAGACAAGAAGATCACTTGCACCCAGGAGTTTGAGGCTGCTGTGAGCTATGATGCCATGGCACTATACCTGGGGCAACAGAGTGAAACTCTGTCTCACAAAAAGAAAAAAAAAAAGAAAAGACTACCCAGGAAAACATGAATTCACCAAACACACTAAATAAGTTACCAGTGATCAATCCTGAAGATAACATGACCTTTCAGACAATGAATTCAGAACAGGTGTCCTGAAGAAGCTCAATGAATTTGAAGAAAACACAGAGAAGAAATTTAGAAGCCTATCAGAGAAATTTAACATAGTGATTTAAGTAATACGAAAAAAAAATCAAGCAGAAATTCTGGGGCTTAAGAATTTACCTCACAGGGCAGCGTCTGTGGCTCAGTGGGTGGGGCACCAGCCCCATATACCAAGGGTGGCAAGTTCAAACCCAGCCTCAGCCAAACTGCAAAAAAAAAAAAAATAGCTGGGCGTTGTGGTGGGCACCTGTAGTCCCAGCTACTCGGGAGACTGAGGCAAGAGAATCTCCTAAGTCCAGGAATTGGAGGTTGCTGTGAGCTGCAATGCCACAGCATTCTACAAGAGTGATAAAGTGAGACTTTGTCTCTTAAAGAAAGTAAATTCACCTCACCAATTGAAAAATGTATCAGAGTCTCTCAGAAGTGGAATTGACCAAGTAGAAGAAACAACTATTGAGCATGAAGACATACTATTTGAAAATATATAGTCAGAAGAGAAAAAAGAAGAATGAAACACACCTACAAGATCTAGAAAACCGCCTGAAAAGAGCAAATTTAAGAGTTATTGGCCTTGGCTCGGCGCCTGTGGCTCAAACGGCTAAGGCGCCAGCCACATACACCTAAGGTGGCGGGTTCGAATCCCCAACC
>NW_003852455.1:863205-866092 GCF_000181295.1 Otolemur garnettii | reverse complement strand
CCCAGCTACTTGGGAGGCTGAGGCAGGAGACTCGCTTGAGCCCAGGAGTTGGAGGTTGCTGTGAGCATGATGCCATGGCACTCTACCCAGAGGGATAGCTTGAGGCTCCGTCTCAAAAAAAAAAACCAAAAAACATAAGAGTTATTGGCCTTAAAGAGGAGGAGTAAAATTTAGAGATTGGAGTAAAATTTATTCAAAGAAATAATAACAGATCAGCCTGAGCAAGAGTGAGACCCTGCCTCTAAAAAACTAGCCGGGTGGCCGGGTGTAATGGCTGTAATCCTAGCACTCAGGGAGGCTGAGGTGGGTGGATTGCCTGAGCTCACAGGTTTGAGACCAGCCTGAGTCAGACAGAGACCTCGTCTCTAAAAATAGTTAGGTGTTGGGCGGTGCCTGTGGCTCAAAGGAGTAGGGTGCCAGCCCCATATGCTGGAGATGGCAGGTTCAAACCCAGCCCCAGCCAAAAACTGGAAAAAAATAAAGTCAGGTGTTATGGTGGGTGCACGTAGTCTCAGCTACTTAGGAGGCTGAGGCAAGAGGACTGCTTGAGCCCAAGGGTTTGAGGTTGCTGTGAGCTGTGACGCCACAGCACTCTACCGAGAGCAACAAAGTGAGACTCTGTCCCCCCCCCCCAAAAAAGAAAAGAAATAATAACAGAGAACTTTCCAAACCTCAAGATACCACTATTCAAGTACAATAAGGTCACAGAACACCAAACAGACTCAACCCTAAAAGGACTACCTCAAGGCATTCAATGATCAAGCTCTCAAAGGTAACACATAAAGAAAAGGGAAGCAAGAACAAAGAAAAAAAAACATATAAGGGGGCTCTGATACTTCTGGCCCCAGACTTTTCAGAGGAAACCTTACAAGCTAGAAGAGAGTAACATGACATATCCAAAGTGCTGAAGGAAGAAACCTCTTAATCCCAGAATATTGTATCTTGCAAAAATATACTTCAAACATGAAGGAGAAATAAAAGACACTCCCAGACAAACAAAAGCTGAGGGATTTCCAATATCAGACCAATAAGAAATGCTAAAAGGAGTTCTTCAATATGAAAGGGCATTAATGAATAATAAGAAATCATCTGAAGGTATACAATTCACTGGTAAGAGTAAGCAGACACATACACAACATTCTATTGCTGTAATTGTGGTATATAAGCCACTTATGTCTTGAGTAGGAAGACTAAAAAAGACTAAACTGTCAAAAATAACTACAACTTTTTGAGAGAGAATATAAAAAGATATGGATGGAAACACAAAAAGTTAAAAAGTGGGGCGGTATGAAGTCAAAGGGTCAAATTTCTGTTAGATTTCTCTGTTTGTTTGTAAGCGGAGATGTCGTATGTTTTTTTTTTTTTTTTTGAGACAGAGCCTCACGCTGTCCCCCTGGGCAGAGTGCCGCGGCATTACAGCTCACAGCAACCTCCAACTCCTGGGCTCAAGCGAGTCTTCTGCCTCCGCCTCCCAAGTAGCTGGGACCACAGGCGCCTGCCACATCACCCGGCTATTTTTTGGTTGCAGCGGTCGTTGTTGTTTGGCGGGTTCGGGCTGGGGATTCGAACCTGCCACCTTAGGTGTACGTGGCTGGCGCCTTAGCCGGTTGAGCTATAGGCGCCGAGCCGATGTCATATGTTTTTATAGGCTCAGCACCTGTAGCTCAAGCATCTAAGGGACCAGCCACATGCACCAGAGCTGGAAGGTTCGAATCCAGCCCAGGACTGCCAAACAATGACAACTACAACCAAAAAATAGCTGGGCATTGTGGCAGGCGCCTGTAGTCCCAGCCACTTGGAAGGCTGAGGCAAGAGAATCACTTAAGTCCAGAAGTTGGAGGTTGCTGTGAGCTGTAATGCCATGGTACTCTACCCAGGGCAACAGCTTGAGGCTCTGTCTTAAAAAAAAAAGAAAAAGTTTATAAAATGTTTTTTGCAGTCCTCATGCTCACCTTAAAACAAAAACCTACAGTAGGTTGGGCATGGTGGTATGTCCCTGTAGTTCTAGCTACTTAGGAAGCTAAGGCAAGGAGTTTGAGGTTGCAGTGAGTTATGATGATGCCACTGCACTCTAGCCTGGGTGACAGAGTTAACCTTGTCTCATAAAAACAAAACAAAAAACTTATAACAGATACAAAAAAAACCCCAAAAAGCAAGAATTTAAAACACACTACCAGATAAAATTACTTTTAACAAAAGATAAAATGAGCAAGAAATCAAACAATAATGTGGTAGTAGTAAGTTCATACCTATCAACAATAACATTAAATGTGAATGAACTAAACTTTCCAATCAAAAGAAATCGAGTGGCTGGATGGATTTTAAAAAAGGAGCCAACTATATTGTCTGCATTAAACACACTTTACCTATAAAGATACACACAGACTGAAAATAAACAGATGGAAAAAGATATTCCGTGGGAATGGAAACCAAAACAGAGCAGGTGTAGCGATATATCTAACAGATGAAATAGATTTCAAGAGAAAAACTGTAAATAGAGGCAAAGAAAATCATTATATAATGATAAAGATGTCAATTCAGCAACAGGATATAACAATTGTAAATATACATGCACCCCAAATTGTAGTCCTCAGATATATATAGGAAATATTATCAGAGCTAAAGAGAGATAGACCATAATACAATAACTGTTGAAGACTATAACACCCCCCTGTCAGCAATGAAAAGATCATTTAGACAGAAAATAAACAAAGATACATTGGACTTAATCTGCTCTATAGACAAAATGAAGGTGACCAAGTGAGATTCTTTCTCAAAAAAAAAAGAAAGAAGAATTGGAATGTTCAGAACAAAAATAATAAATGGGCTCGGCGCCTGTGGCTCAAGAGGCTAAGGCGCCAGCCATGTACACCTAAGGTGGCGGGTT
>NW_003852455.1:856735-863021 GCF_000181295.1 Otolemur garnettii | reverse complement strand
AAAAAAAAAAAAAAGAAATAATAAATGCCCAAGTATAGCCCAATCACCCTGATTTGATTAATTCACACTGAATGCCTGTATCAAAACATCTCAATGTACCTTATAAAGACATACAACTATTACGGCTTCATAATCAGCTTAATGAATTCTCAAAAAACTTCTGTCAGTGAGCACAATAGCTAAAGTCATGTTTTTAATATGAGAATCTTCTAGCTGAATTTAGTACATATTTAACAATTTGCCAGAATCTCTCAAAAGAAAAAGGAAGATTGATATTGGAGTTATAACTACTTTGTACTTGAGAAATGCCAACATTACCTTCCTAGAGGGCTCTCTTTCATAGTGTCTTCTCAGAGTCAAACATCTATACTAAAGCCTGGAGGTGAATATGCAAAATTCCACATCATAAAATTATTTTAAAATAGTGGAAGAAAGAGGAAATGTGAAAAATAACATATTATTCCTTTTCTAAACGAGGAAAAACATGCTATCTTTGCAATGCCTTAAGCCTAACTGCAGGTAGTCGTGATAATGCATGGAAAACTCAAGGGCAAGAAAATCAATTTTTGTTCCCTGTCCGCTGTGAGGCATGGACCACTCGACACTGTGCGGTACATATTCTTTTTACAAATGTGAAAACTGTAGCCTCCCAATATGCCAGGAAGCAGAATCCATGTCAACTTCTATCTGAAGCTTCTTTTCAGTTAAAGTGGATTTCAAAAACTACCTGCCTTAGCTCCTACCTCCCCATCCCAGAGGTAGGAAATCACCTTGTTTATAACACAGAATCATACAATGTCATGTCCGTTTAAACATTTTTCAGATGATGATGAGGGCCCTTTGTATAATAAGGCTGTCCTGTTTTTTTTTTAACAGTAATAATTTTTTAAATGTTTTACTTGGATCAGAGAGGACCTAAAATGTGAAGGGGATTTTTAGTCATGCTTTTTAGCCATTCAAAGCAGGAGAGTGATTTGAATTGATTTTTTATCTTAGAAAGGCAACTTTCTAAGATAAAAGAGCAGTGTGGACAGACTGTGTTATGGTGAGGGAGTAGTTATAAAGCTGATGAAATACTAATAATAATTCAACCTAAAATGCCCACAGCCTGAACTGTGGCATAGAGAGGAGGAAAAGGCTCCAAGAAACAAGTAGGTAGATACAATCAATAGGGTTTGCTACTTAGCAGATATGGGAGGCAAAAAAAGGGCATGACTCAGAATGACTCCCAGTTGGGCTGATGGCAGTGCCAGCCACTGATCTTCCTATATAGGAGTGAGTGGTAGGACAGATGAGAGATGAGGTCTTTAGTATTTCTCTTAAAAACAAGAAAGGTATAGGTAGAAAATATGTTTGGAAGTTGTCAGGTGAAAGAAAAAAATCATGAAAGTGGGTGAGAAGATTCAAAGCCTATGAATGCTGGGGAACAGATGATTGGGAAAATCTACAGAGGAGGCTATGAAATGGCCAGAGGTCCAAGAGGAAAGCTCAGAAAGAATGGTGTCATCATAACTGAGGCTCACTTTAAGGTGGTAGTTAACAGTGACAAATGTCAGAAGTCATTTGTAAGGACTAAAAAGGATCTAGTGAATTCAGTTACTAGGAAGTCATTGGTGATGCTAGCAAGGGTAAGTTTTCATGATGTGTTGAGACCAAAGGCAATATGACCATGAAAAGAAAACAATTAGTATATTCTCCTTTTTTCCAGAAATTTAGCTGAGAAAAATAAAAAGTCTGTTTTAAATGGAAGATCTGTGAACATGCTTTTGTTTTGCTGAGAGTTTAAAACAAAGGGATGAGTGGCAGGTACAACACAGTCAGGATTAGCCAATGTGCATGACCTGAAGGCCTCGGAGATGGTGGAATATAGAGAACAGACCCCAGTGGGGTTAAGTGCTGCGAGAAAGAATATCTTGGCTCGGCGCCTATAGCTCAACCGGCTAAGGCGCCAGCCACGTACACCTAAGGTGGCGGGTTCGAATCCCCAGCCCGGACCCGCCAAACGACGACGGCTGCAACCAAAAAATAGCCGGGCGTTGTGGCGGGCGCCTGTGGTCCCAGCTACTTGGGAGGCGGAGGCAGGAAACTTGCTTGAGCCCAGGAGTTGAAGGTTGCTGTGAGCTATAATGCCACGGCACTCTACCCAGGGGGACAGCTTGAGGCTCTGTCTCAAAAAAAAAAAAAAAAAAAGAATATCTTCCACTTAGCTGAAAGAAGATGGCAAAGGCAGAATTCCAGAAATTCTGGCAGTAGGTGAAAGCTGTGTTGGTACGGTAAGATAAAGGGACTGGGAGTCATAAGATGGTATGGAAAAAAAGGGAGAGGAAAAAAGATCTAGAAGCAAAGTGAATGATTACTGGATAGCACTAAGAGCCGAGTTGAGAATTAATCAAAATAAATGTGTTAAGGGCGACGCTCGTAGCTCAGCGAGTAGGGTGCCAGCCACATACACAGAGGCTGGTAGGTTCAAATCCAGCCCTGGCCAGCTAAAAACAACGTCAACTGCAACAACAGACATTGTGGCGGATGCTTGTGGTCTCGGCTGCTTGGGAGGCTGAGGCAAGAGAATCGCCTGGGCCCAAGAGTTTGAGGTTGCTGTGGGCTGTGACACCACAGCACTTTACCCAGGGTGACAACTTGAGACTTTGTCTCAAAAAAAACAAAAACAAAAACATGTGTTTAATAAGTACTGGTTCAGTATAATAAATGACACAGTGCTATACTACTGTTACTAATAAGAAGCATTAACATGTAAATATTTACAAAACATTTGTAAAGTCTTTGCATACAAAACAAATTAAGGGACAGGCCTGCAGGTGAGATCCCATACCCCAGGGGTTCAGTTCCTCTATTCTGGGGCAGGGAGAGGAGATTTGTAATTGGGTAAGACCACCAAGAGCCCCTCCCTGGCAGCTCTGCCTGATAGCTAGAAGTAGATCTTTGACCCCTGATGAAACAGACACCTTACCAGCTTTTGTGGAACTTGAGGGCAAGCTTACCTAACCCAGCCCTGCCCAGCCCAACTCCCCCACCTGCCTCTACTACAGCAGAGAATAGACTTACCTGAAGTTCCAGGGCCCTTGAAACCAAGTGCTCTCTGAAGGCACTACAACCAGTCAAAGAACCCCAAAAATGACAGTGCAGCTTGTTCCTTAAGGCAAGCACCACCTACTGACAGGGAGGTCAATTTGCATGTCCTTTATAACATTCGCTGAATACCACCCACTGCCTCCAAGATTAAGCTGGGCATACCATTATCTAATCAAAATAAAATCCAAAAATAAGAACTAAAAGCTAAAGATCTCCAGATTTTTTTTTTGGAGACAGAACCTCAAGCTGTCCCCCTGGGTAGAGTGCTGTGGAGTCACAGCAACTTCAAACTCCTGGGCTCAAGTGATCCGTTTTTTTTTGAGACAGAGCCTCAAGCTGTCTTGAGCCACAGGGGCTGAGCCTCAAGTGACCTCTTGCATCAGCCTCCTAAGTAGCTGGAACTACAGGCATCTGCCACAATGCCCAGCTACTTTATCTATTTTTATTTATTTTTTGAGACAGTGTCTCACTGTGTTGCCCTGGTAGAGTGCTGTAGTATCACAGCTCACAGCAACATCAAACTCTTGGGCTTGAGCCATTCTCTTGCTTCAGCCTCTCAAGTAGCTGGGACTACAGGTGCCCACCACAACAACCAGCTATTTTTTTGTTGTAGTTGTCATTGTTGTTTGGCAGGCCCAGGCTGGGTTCGAACCTGCCAGCCCAGTGCCCTAGCTGCTGAGCTACAGGCACAGAGGCAAGTTTTTCTATTTTAGTATAGAGACAGGGTCTCACTCTTGCTCAGGCTGGTCTTGAACTCTTGAGCTTAAGCAATCCACCTACCGGGGCCTCCCCAAGTACTAAGAATACAAGTGTGAACCACCGCACTCGGCCTAAAATTGTTTCTTTTTTTTTTTTTTTTTGACCAGGGCTGGATTTGAACCTGTCACCTCTGGCTTATGAGGCCAGTGCCCTACTCCTTTGAGCCACAGGCACTGCCTCAAAACTAAGTTTCTTAAATGAGAGAGAAATAAAGACTTTTTCAGGCAAGCAAACACTGAGGGGATTTGTCAAGACCAGACCTGCACAGGAAATAATTCTGATCTGCATTATACAAAGATCAGCACAGCAGACACCCACCAGTGTAAAACCATCAAAATGTTAAATTTCAGAGCCCAGATACCACAGTGGCTCCAGAGGTAAAATAAAGCAGTAAAGCTCTATGCAATAGGATGAACAGAAATCTACCCCACTTATCAATTCTTTCAATCAATATGAATGGCTTGGGTAGCGCCTGTGTCTCAGTGAGTAGGGTGCTGGCTCCATATACCGTGCGGTGGGTGGGTTTGAACCTGCCCCCAGCCAAACTGCAACAAAAAAATAGTCGGGCATTGTGGTGGGCTCCTCTAGTCCCAGCTACTTGGGAGGCTGAGGCAAGAGAATCCCTTAAGCCCAGGAGGTGGAGGTTGCTGGGAGCTGTGATGCCACGGCACTCTACTGAGGGTGACAAAATGAGACTCTGTCTCTTAAAAAAAAAAAAAAAAAATATATATATATATATATATATATATACACACACACACACACACATATATGTATGAATGGCTTGAACTCCTCAGTCAAGGTTGGCTGAATGGATAACAAAAAATACAGGCAAGGTATCTGCTGTCTCCAGGAAATGCATAGAACTCACAAGGACTCATTCAGACTCAAGGAGAAGGAATGGAAATCAATATTCCATGCAAATGGAAACCAAAGAAAGCTAGTGTAAAAAGAAAATTAAAAAGAGAATGCTGGTGTAGCCATTCTCATATCAGATAACAGATTTTCAAATCAATAAAAGTAAAGAAAGACAAAGACAGGCATTATACAATGGTGCAGAGAACAATTCAACAAGACATAACAATCCTAAGTATCTATGCACCTAACACAAATGCACCCAGATTCATAAAGAAAATCCTACTTGATCTAAACAAAATGATAAACAGCAGCACTGTATCAGCAAGGAACTTCAACATTCCACTGATAGAACAAGACAGATCTTCCAAGAAGAAAATAAACAAATAAATGATATACATGACTCTAGACCGAATGGACCTGACAGACAGAACTTAAATTTACAGAACATTCTATCCCCAAACTCCTTCTCAAAAACTCATGGAACATTCTCTAAGATTGATCACAGCTTAGGCCATAAAATATGACTCCATGAATTAAAAAAATGGAAATTATACCATGTATCTTCTCAGACCACAGTGGAATAAACTTAGTAACAAATTCTAACAGAAACCTTCAACTCTACACAAAGTCATGAAAATTAACCTACTGCTGAATGATTATCAGGTAAGGGAGGAAATTAAGATAGAAATCAAGATTCTTCAAACTAAATGACTAAGGGGGCACAAGTTACCAAAATCTGTGGGATGCTGCAACAGTAGTCCCAAGAGAAAATTCATAGTCTTGAATGACTATGTTCAAAAAAGAGAAAGATCATAAATCAACAATCTAATGAGTCATCTCAAAGAATGAGAAAATAAAGAGCAAACCAATGCCAAACCCAGAAGAAAAGAAAAAACCATGTCCCAATCAGAACTAAATGAAATGGATACCAAAAGAACTAGAAAGAAGATTAACAAAAAGTTAGTTCTTTAGAAAGATGAACAAAATAAACAAAACACACCTCTTACTAGATTAATCAGAAACAGAAAAAGATCCTGAAACATTGAAGCCAAAATGAAAAAGATGTTACAACATGATACCACAGAAATACAAAAATTTCATCTCTGAATACTATCAAGATCTCTATGTACATAAACTTGAAAACAGAGAAGATGGAGAAATTCTTGGGAACAAGCTTCCTAGGTTCAATCAGAAAGAAACATAACTCCTGAACAGAGCAGTATCAAGTAATGAAATTGAAGCAGCAATAAAAAATCTTCCAACAACAACATAGTCCTGGACCAAGAGGTTTCATAGCTGAATTTTATCAAACCTACAAAAAAGAACTGGCAACTATACTGTAGAAATTATCATATAACATTGGGAAGCAAGGAATCTTCCTTAGCTCAATCTACAAAGCAATTATCACGTTCTTACCAAATCCAAAAAGAAGACACATCAAAAAAGAAACTATAGGGTAGCACCTGTGGCTCAAAGGAGTAGGGCGCTGGCTCCATATGCTGGAGGTGGTGGGTTCAAACCCAGCCCGGCCAAAAAAGAAAAAAAAAAAAAAAAAAAGTATTAGTTGATTTCGTACTAT
>NW_003852455.1:854273-855947 GCF_000181295.1 Otolemur garnettii | reverse complement strand
AGGGGGACAGCTTGAGGCTCTGTCTCAAAAAAAAAAAAAAAAAAGAATTAACAAAATTGGCATAGATGGAACATTTCTCAAAATTACAAAAGTTATATATGACAAACTCATAGCCACCATCATACTGAATGGGGAAAAACTGAAAGCATTCCCACTTAGAACTGGAACCAGACAAGGTTCCCCACTGCTATTCAACATAGTGCTGAAAATCCTAGCCAGAGCAATCAGGCAAGAGAAGGAAATCAAGGATATCCAAATGGGGAAAGAAAGGTTAAACTGTTACTCTTTGCCCATGATATCATCTATCTAGAAAATCCCAAAGATTTTGCCTAGAGAATCCTGGAGTTGATAAATAAATTCAGTGAAGTCTCAGGTTATGACATCAATGTATACAAATCAGTAGCATTACTATACATCAACAATTGTCAAGCAAAGAATCAAATCAAAGACTCAACACCTTTCACAATAGCAATAAAGGAAATAAAATACCTAGGAATATATTTAACCAAGAAGGTGAAAGACCTCTATAGGGAGAACTGCAAAACACTGAGGAAGGAAATTGTGGAAAATATAAACAAATATATATCATACTCACGGGTTGGCAGAATCATTATTCAAATGACTAGGCTTGGCGCCTGTGGCTCAAGTGGCTAAGGCACCGGCCACATACACCTAAGGTGGCGGGTTCGAATCTAGCCCGGGCCTGCCAAACAACGATGGCTGCAACCAAAAAATAGCCGGGCATTGTGGCCGGTGCCTATGGTCCCAGCTACTTGGGAGGCAGAGGCAGAAGTCTTGCTTGAGCCCAGGAGTTGGAGGTTGCTGTGAGCTGTGATGCCACAGCACTCTACCCAAGGGTATAGCTTGAGGCTCTGTCTCAAAAACAACAACAACAAAAAGACCCCAAACAAATGACTATACTACCTAAAGTGATTCACAGATTCAATGTAACCTCCATTAAAACATCAACATAATTTTTCACATTATCTAGGAAAAATAATTCTATATTTTGCATGGAGCCAGAAAGATCCTGTATAGCTAAAACAACTATAAACAAAAAGAATAAATTAGGTGGTGTCAATTTTCTAGACTTCAAGTTATACAAGGTTATTATAACCAAAACAGCAGGGTACTAACACAAGAACAGATATAAAATCATCCTTCTATTGCCAACTGATCTTCTACAAAGCAGATGTAGGGGAAAAGAATTCCTATTTAATAGTGTTGGGAAAATTGGCCACATGTAGTAGACTGTAACAGATTTGTGCCTCTCACCACTCACAAAAATTAACTCAAAATGGGTAACAGACTTAAACAAATGCATGAAACTATAAGAATAACTGAAGAAAATGTCAGAAAAACAAAGAAACTGGCGTAGGCAAAAAATTTATGAAGACCTGATAAACAATCATAGCAACAACATAAATAAATGGGATCTGATTAAATTAAGAAATGTCTGTGGCTCGGTGCCTGTGGCTCAAGAGGCTAAGGCGCCAGCCACATACACCTAAGGTGGCAGGTTCGAATCCCCAGCCTGGGCCCGCCAAACAACAATGATGGCTACAACCAAAAAAATGGCCGGGCGTTGTGGTGGGCGCCTGTGGTCCCAGCTACTTGGGAGGCGGAGGCAAGAGACTCGCTTGAGCCCAGGAGTTGGAGGTTGCTGTGAGCTGT
>NW_003852455.1:852998-854209 GCF_000181295.1 Otolemur garnettii | reverse complement strand
AAAAAAAAAAAAAGAAAGAAAGAAATGTCTGTACAGCTAAAGAAAATAATCAGTATAGCAAACAAACTACAGAATGGGAGAAAATTTGCAATGCTATACATCCAATAAAAGGCTAATAACCAGAAGAGGGCTAATAACCTACAATCTTTTTGTAGATTTGTTAATCTACAAAATACTTATGCAAATCAAAGACATCAAACAACTTCATTAATAAGTGGGCAAAAGACATTAAAAGTAACCTTTTTTTTTGAGACAGAGCCTCAAGCTATACCCCTGGGTAGAATGCGATGGTGTCATACAGCTCACAGCAACCTCCAACTCCTGGGCTCAAGTGATTCTCCTGCCTCAGCCTCCCAAGTAGCTGGGACCACAGGCGCCCACCACAATGCCTGGCTATTTTTTGGTTGCAGCTGTCATTGTTGTTTTGGCAGGCCTGGGCTGGATTTGAACCCACCACCTTTGGTGTATGTGGCTGGCGCCTTAGCCACATGAGCCACAGGTGCTGAGCCTAATAGCAATTTTTAAAAGAAGATAAGACTAATGGCCAATGAACATATGAAAAATGCTCAGGGTGGCGCCTGTGGCTCAGTGGGCAGGGCGCCGGCCCCATATACTGAAAGTAGTGGGTTCAAACCTGGCCCTGGCCAAACTGCAACAAAATAAAATTTTAAAAAAGGGCAGCGCTTGTGGCACAGTGAGTAGGGCGCTGGCCCCATATACTGAGGGTGGCGGGTTCAAACACAGCCCCGGCCAAACTGCAACCAAAAAACAGCCGGGTGTTATGATGGGTGCCTGTAATCCTAGCTACTCAGGAGGCTGAGGAAAGAGAATGGCTTAAGCTCAGGAGTTGGAGATTGCTGTGAGCTGTGTAACACCATGGCACTCTACCAAGGGCAACAAAGTGAAACTCTGCCTCAAAACAAAACAAAACAAAAAAAAAAAAAAGAAGAAGAAATGTTCAATGTCTCTAATCATTATGGATATGCTAATACCCAAACTCAATGAAAACATGCGCCCTTGCCAAGGCACTTCATGGTGAATTTTTAGAACAAGTTCCAGAGAGAAAGAAAAACGGGTCACATTTAAAGGTGTTATCAGAAACAGCAAGCTGTAAGATACTGAAGAAATAACTCCAAAATTTTCAAAGATGGAACATTTTCAGATATGCAAGTTCTTAAAATTTTTACTTTTCTTTTTTTTTTTTTTTTTTT
>NW_003852455.1:845387-852042 GCF_000181295.1 Otolemur garnettii | reverse complement strand
GAGGTTGCTGTGAGCTGTAATGCCACGGCACTCTACCCAGGGGGACAGCTTGAGGCTCTGTCTCAAAAAAAAAGAAAAAGTAAAAATACAGAAATACCTATATATTTAGAGGTATTTAATATATTTACTATTATGTATATGTACATAATTTAGAAATCTGAAAAAGTTCAGTATTTTTCACATATGCTAAAACATCTCAAAGAGTTAAAAGGAGATGACTAAGAGTTAAAAGTAGAGCAGTGGGTAAGGCTACACCTGGGGACTGGCACTATCACAACTTCTTTAAGGTTACTTTTCTTTCTTTCTTTTTTTTTTTTTTTTTGAGGCAGAGTCTAACTCTTGTTAGCTGGGTTACAGTGCAGTGACACCATCATAGCTCACTGCAACTTCAAATTCCTATAGCTGGGACTACAGATGTGCCCCTCCCCAACCCACTAATTTTTATATTTATTTGTAGACATGGGGGGTCTCAACTTTGCTCATACTGGTCTTGAACTTCTGGCCTCAAATGATCCTTCTGTGTTGGCCTCCCAGAGTGCTACTATTCCAGGCATCAGACACCATTCCCAGCAGATTATTTTAATTTTTAATAGTTTGTCTGCTACTTTGTTAAAAACCCAGAATAATAGCTGGGTGTGGTGGCTCATGCCTGTAATCCTAGCACCCTGGCCAAGATGGGTAGATTGCTTGAACTCAAGCGTTTAAGACCAGCCTAAGCAAGAGTGAAATCCTGTCTCTAAAAACAGCCAGGCATTGTGGCAGGTGTCTGTAATCCCAGCTATTTGGAAGGCTGAGGCAGGAGGATCACTTGAACCCAAGAGATTCAAGTTGCTATTACGTTGATACCATGACCCATTAGCCTAGGCAAGAGAGACTATGTTTCTAAAAAATAACAACAAAAACCCAAAATAAAACCTAGTTCTAACTAGGCCTAAAATGGTCCCTCTGATTTTCTTCTCCCTCCTTAAAAGATAAAGCCTATTAAACAACTTAGGATAAAAATAACTTCTGAATAAAAAGCTCCAAACATTAAAAGAGTAGTAGTAAGGCATACACTAAGCCCCAGAAAAAGGTTCTCAAATAAGCTAGGCATTTTTAAACTTTTCTTAGGCAAATTCTTTGAGTATTTGCTATAATTAAAGAAAAGTCAAAGTTAGGACTAAATGGCCTAACAGTGTAACACATACATTTTAAGCAAGCATTGCCTATGCTTCTCACCCAAGCTAAATATTGTGTATTTTATGCCTTTTGACAGTGAACTATTGCAGCCGTTACCCATGTTAGGGTATCCAACATTCCAAATTAAATTTGTTTAATGAAGCAATGCCTTAAGGTACTGTACTCTTGACAGTTTCTTGGTGCATTTAACATAGAAATTCTGATTAGATTTTTATTACTTCAGCCAGGTAAGCATTCAAATTTCAAGCCAAGTTATTGAAGGTGCTGAAACATATCAGATGTGTTTCCCTGGGTCTGATACAGGAACATTTATAAGAAATTTATTCTGAACCTGATTTAGAAGAAGGAAAGCTCCAATATCTAGAAATCTTCTGAATTTGGAGCTTTATAATACATTCAAAATGGTGCCATGACACCATTAAAAGGTTTAAAACATTTTTAAAATCTTTATAAAAATACTTATTCTTAAAAACACTAGAATGCTCTTTGAAAGTCTATTAGACATTTAAATATGTGTTCTTTTATGCTATTCTGATCAAAAGAAAGAATGTTAAGTTTAGGAAAGGGAAAAATGAACATTTAAAAAAAAAGTTTATTTCTAGCCCTGAAAGAACAAAATTATTGAACAAAGTCATCAAATACAGCAGTTAATGTCAATGTAACAATTAAATAATTGAATGGGATTAAATTAAAAATAAAGGCATTATAAAATTTGAAGACACAACAGAAAAACACTACTTTCACTTAATTCCATCTCTATCAAAACAAGAAAAAAGAAGTCAACACATTCCAACCAAAGATGTTGAATTCCAAATGTAATTGTCTTAGTATAAAATGATAATTTGACGGAATTATCATACATTTCATTTTGCCTCTTATCTTGGCAACATTCTGCAATGAAGGAGAAAGACTTCAGTTCTTTCAAGGCCAGGCCAGTGCTTGATTCTTCTTTGTAACTCCATCATCTACCACAGCTTCTTTGCCAGAGTGTTCAATAAATGCATTGAGTGAAGAAAAAAATGTGTGTGTACATATATACATACATTTTTTTCTTATACACACATACACACACCAGGGAAAAACTGATGTTAACTGTTTAAACATCTACTATTGGAGCAGTGGAGACAAGATAATCTGCTTTTTATATTACTATGAAATTCTACTATTAAAAAACCAAACTGAGTATTAATCTGGATTTTAGCTATAATCTAATGATAATTTGACATTTCACTCACTATAGATCTCAATATAGTTTAATAATTTTAGATTTTAAAACTAATGTGAATTCTTTGAGCACCTATTTTTTCTAATTATAGCTACTACCTGATCAGATCCAAAATTATTCTGGCTAGAATACAGTATATACAAATGAACACATATTTAAGTGAGCCCTACAAAGAAATACTCATAGGTAGTTTAAAATTGCTTGTTAAAGGCACAGGCTCATTTAGGATTGGTGGCTGCTAGATGGATTTTAAGCATTTTAATATTTATATTTTGAAGGGAAGAGAATTCATACTATATGCCAGGCACTCGACACATGAAGATAGAGTTGTGTTAGCCTTGGTGTCTCATGTTACACAATCATTCTACTTGTTTATTCTTGTAAAGTAGGATAAAATGCTCAATGTTTTCATGGTTTCCCAATTTTAAATGTCCCTAAAAGCAGCAAAAGGAAAGCGAAAACTTTAAGACCACCAGAGAATCTAAAATATAATAAATAAGTACTATAGTAACATTGTTCTAGTAATAAGAGGACTACTAAGATAACTTTCAAGATTTAAATGGGAATTTTCATTCTAAAATGATAAAAAGGTGGTATACAAAAGGCAATTATTTTTAAAAAACATGAATCTTGATATTCAGATATAATTGTTCTTTCAACAAAATCTGGACACTTTACTTTACAATTAACTAATAAATCACAAATCTGTATTGCTTTGAAGATTTTTTTTTTTAAATGACACATTTCAGAATTAACCAAAGCATATTTCTATTACAGGTTAGTTTATCCAAGTAAGTAAAGAATAAACCACAGTGTAGCTCCGTTAACCTAGGAGTCAGGTTTTAATGACAAAGTCCGTTGCCAGCAATGGACATGCAGGTAACCAACAAAAAAGTTGTAAATACAAATCCCAAACTGCTTCTTATCAACTGAAAAGCCCTTTGAGTCACAAGCATAAAATGGGACACTGGCACATATTCAATGAATATGGCCTTTATGATTTAGGATGGAAGCGCCTTCTCAAATGGTCACAATGATCATAGTCTTATCATATAGTTGGTTTTCTATTCCACTGGTAGCATCTTCTTTATCATAATCCATCCAGACAACTGTCCAGAAATAATGTTCAAATCTGGAACTCAAGATGCACTGTAGCTTTCCACCAGAAATAAACCGGTGCATTTCTGTAATTTAGTACTAGCTGGAGAAGGCCAATATAGTTCAGAGAAAAAGGAAATTAAGAATTATATTGAAAGGAGATCATTAAGTGCTCTAGATGTAAGTGGCATTAATTATTTTACTCATTTTTCTGAAAATCTTCCTGTCTTATCAATTAAAAAACAGCCATTTCTATCCTTATACTTGTATTTTAACATAGATATAATGGGAGTAATAGGAAATAAAACCGTACTACATTCCTTAACATGCTCCAAAATGGCAAGATTATTTTTACTCATGATTTGTACTGTTGCAAGATAGCAAGTAGGTAGAAGTTAATTGGGAGGGGATGGTGTGAATAAATGCCAGAACCAAACCACAGGCATTTCTTTTATGTGGTTCCAGGCATGTCAGAAGGAATACCTACTTGAGAAGTAAAACAATTGAGAATAAGGAGAGAAATAGAGGAGAGGGAAAAAGAGAAGCACAGGGGACAAGAAAGGGCACTAGAATAATTAACGCTACAGGTCACAGACCTGTTTTTAATCTTTAAAATAAGAAAGTATTTCTATCAACAAATACATTTCATCTTTTTTCCTGTTTTTTTTACATGAATATTCTCAAATTTGAGGAAAGAAAACCCCAAAAACTAAAGTTACTCAACAATTCAAGAAGTACTTTATCATTTAAATCTTCATAGACAGTAAAAGATTGGTAATCAGCTGGGAGCAATGTAATTTATGACATATCTCTATAGTTTACTGGTCTTAAAAGCTGCTTCTCAGGAATACTGTTTCTCTTATATGAATAAAATCTCATCTAGTTATTTCAGAGCTCACCAAGGTTCAAGTCTCTCACTTTGTCTCCACTAGTCCCAAATATTTTTCTCCTTTAAATGGAAAAAAAATTAATCTATAAATTCTGAAAATTCAATGGTTATTGTATTAGTCGGCACAGGGGTTAGGAATGGTATGTATGAAGTGAGAGAGGATTAATTAAAAACAAACCTAAACCTAAAATTGCAACATATACAAAAATTTATTCCCAAAATGAAAGGGGAGAAAGGAAGGAAGGGGTAGGTCCAGCACTAACCAAAGTCCTAAAGCCCAAGACAGAACAGGAACAAATCACTTTGGTTCCTGAAGCAAATCTGAAGAGGAAATAGGCAGAAAGGAAGACAAAATTGTAAGAATGTATATTTAATGGGATTCTTTTTCTATCTCAATGATTTAGTTATAAATATAGATTAGTAGTCTTCTCTCTATACATGGAACAAATATCAAACTCACTACCATGACATTTCTAAAATTGACTTTTTCACATTGTTAAAAAAGCGAGAATCACATGCTTTTTCTTCCCTTCCCCTAGGCCAAGTTCTGAACTGAAACATGACGTGTAACGATCGCTGCTCTTCCTAACTTCTATATAAAGTTAAACCATAATGAGCTCCGATGCCAATATAAAGAGCTACATAATTTCTATCACACTTGTCTTGAATTTAGGCATGAGGAAAAATTTCTCAAAGCAACTCAATAGGAGCAAGTCCGGGAAAAGGAAAGCTAGTGAAGGAGAGCAAAAGAGGACTAACAGATGAAACAAATACTCTGAAAAACTCGAATCTGCCATTCAAGTATTGAAAGTATCCCAAAAGGGGATAACGAATGGTATCTATTATAACAAAGTCAGCAAAATAAAATGCAAATCTCAAGCATGATAAATGGCCCTGATAGTTTGTCTGCTGAAATACGTAAGGCTAGTGATTCAGTCCACAATTCCTTTTGGACCCTAAAGAAGGGGTTTTTTGCTTTAAAGTCAGAATTTTCTTTTTGCAATTTTCTCTTTGTTGTCCTCAGAGAATAGTAGCTTGCTTTCCCCTCCATGTTATGCAGACCATTTCTTTAAACCCCCAAAAGAGTAATAATTTTCATGTGTTAAAAGACTTCTTTTAGAAAATGGAAAAAGAATAGGAGGCCACAGCCAACAATGTTAACGGTTACTCTTCATTGCTTCTTTAGCTGCCATGATCAGTGGTGTTAAGCTAGATAATGGTTTGGCCAGTTTCAGGAAGGGATGCTGCCAGAAAGAAGAGAAAAAATAAATGTATAAATGTCATCAGTCAATTCAGAAACAAAATAATTTCTTACAATTAGGCTCCAAAGATTACTTATGGATTATAATTTATTTAATAAACCAAACAAATCTTTCAGTACTGGATAAAATCAACATAATCAACACATTAGTTTTATAGTTGAAAACAGAGTTGCTTTAGCTTTTGTAATATTGTAAGATCTACAGTTAAATGACTCACAGATATATACACACCATCAATGAGCATGTATGAAAACTGATAATATATAATAAACTTAATATAAAATTATCATATTATCAGAATTTTATTCCAAGCAGATAAAATGCTGAAATACAGCCAGTGCCATTCTGGTGGCAACTAATGACTAGTGAAATATAATTATTAACCCTATGAAAAAAAGTTTTCAAGAAGTCAACTTTTTCTTAAAATGGAATCCTCCTAGATCTACCTGTAACAATTCTTTGGCTGAACCCCTTTTTTCCACATCCATTTCCAAACATCGATTTAAGAAATCTCGAAATATTGGAGAAAGTTTTTCTGGATTCTGAAGTTCTGGGGTTCCATTAGTTGCTATCAGGTATAAGGCCTAAAAAATAGAAGAACATCTTAGATATACTCAAGGATGAACAACAAAGTGAGAGAGCATTTTATAAAGTTTATGAACTTCTTACTTCTTTAAAGACAATCACCATAGGCTCAGTGCCTGTAGCTCAGCAGCTAGGGCGCCAGCCACATACACTGGAGCTGGTGGGTTCAAATCCAGTCTGGGCCTGCCAAACAATGACCACTACAACCAAAAAATAGCCTGGCATTATGGTGGGTGCCTGTAATTCCAGCTACTTGGGAGGCTGAGGCAAGAGAATCTTTTTTTTTGCAGTTTTTGGCTGGAGCTGGGTTTGAACCCTCCACCTCCAGCATATGGGGCTGGCGCCCTACTCCTTTGAGCCACAGGAACCGCCCCCAAGAGAATCTTTTTTTTTTTTTGAGACAGAGCCTCAAGCTAT
>NW_003852455.1:842100-845076 GCF_000181295.1 Otolemur garnettii | reverse complement strand
AAAAAAAAAAAGAAAAGACAATCACCATAAATACTTACTAAGTAAGGTTATCATTATCTCTACCTATTTACAGCTAATATTTCCTTTATTTTTAGATGTTACATTTCTAAGTTCTTTTCCAAAATCAGCTTTACTTTTTTGAGGGCTGGATTATAAATGTGATACATAATGCCTAAAAAATAAAACCCAACTATAATACTTAAAGGTATGAAGAAAAATGACCACAACCACTATCAATCATTTGGTTTACTGATGAAGTTTTTTCAAGTCATACATATTACTCAAAACAACGGGATTTGTTGAAATATTTTTAAAAATTAGCTATATCCCAGCCTCATCATTACTAGTAATTAATTAAATGTAAAAATTATTTTAATGGTTAAATAGTACCTGATTAAAAAGGATGTTTCATTAATTTAACCCCCTTTAGAAAATCCTTATATAGTTCTGATTATTGCCTTTTAATTTCTAGAAATGCAATTATTTTTTAATCGACTTTTAAGAAATTTTAGGTTTACAGACAATCGAGGAGACAGTCCTCAGTTCCAACATGAACAGCCTGACAAAGATTCCCTTATTACCTCATAGAATGTTACATCTGTTACAAATGAACCAATATCAATGCATTTCCATTAAACTAAAGCCCATAGTTCACATTATGATTAATATTCTTTAGAATATATTATATTCTTCTAGGAGTTGTTTTTCTCTTTTTGAGAGGAGGGTCTCGCTCCATTGCCCACGATGGAGTATACTGGTATGATAATAGCTCATTGCAGCTAGGCTCGAGTGACTCAGCCTCCTGAGTAGCTGGAACTACAGGATCATGTTACTGTGCCCAGCTGTTCTATGGGTTTTACAAATGAATATTATCATATATCCATCATTTAATATCATACAAACTAGTATCACTGCCCTCAAGAGCCCCCAATTCAGCCTCTTTAACCCCCATCCCCTATCACCCCGGTCTATTTTACTCTCTACATGTAGCCTTTTTAGACTGGGTTCTTAAATGCATAAGCAGTATGCATTTTAAGTGCTTCCAAGTATTGTGGTATGATGACCACAGTTTATGTATGTACCACAGTCTATACATCCACTTTTTGAAAGATATCTCAGTTACTTCTACTTCTTGGCAATTATGAATAAAAGATGCTATAAATATTTGTGTATAGTTTTTTTATGGACATAAATTTTAAACTCACATAGATAAATACCTAGGAAACATGCCTGCTAGATCATATGGTAAGATTGTTCAGTTTTATAAGAAACTACTAAATTGTCTTCCAGAGTGGTACATTCCTATCAACCATGAATGAGAGTTTCTGTTTTTCCATATCCTAACCTGGCATTTGGTACTGTCAGTTTTTTTGTACTTTAGCCATTCTAATTAAGTATGTAGAGGTAACTCATTGCTGTTTTAATTTAGCAATTCCCTAATTACATCATGTTGAGCTCTTTTCATACACTTATCTGCCAAGATGCATCTTCTTTGGTGGGTTGTCTGCTCAATGATCTTTGGCCCATTTTTTATTTGTTTTTAGCTGGGGAAAGATTTCATGAAATTATTTTATTTATCTGTTTGGGATTGAGGGTACAAAGAATGAGGTTACACTGATTGTATGTTAAAGTCCCTCTTATAATTGTGTCCTATCCCCAAGAGTTGTGCCATACATTGTGACCCCCATCCCCCTACCTCCTTCCCTCTCCCCACTTGCTCATTCCCCTACCCCCCACCTTGTATTAGTTCATCATCTGCTTTCATATTACAATAAAGTACACTGGATTCTTGCTTCTACATTCTTGTGATGCTTTACTAAGAACAATATGTTCCCTCTCCATTCAATTTAAAACAAAAGATGTAAAGTCTCCATCTTTTTAATGGCTGAATAGTATTCCATGGTATATATATACCACGGCTTATTAATCCATTCCTGGGTTGGTGGGCATTTGGTGGGCAAACTGTTTCCGCATTTTGGTGATTGTAAATTGAGCTGCAATAAACAGTCTAGTGCATATGTCCTTATGATAAAGGAATTTTTCTTCTGGGTAGATGCCTAATAATGGCATTGCAAGATCAAATGGGAGGTCTAGTTTGAGTTCTTTAAGGATTCTCCATACTTCCTTCCAAAAAGCTCATAATTTTGTCCATTTTTAAATAGGGTTGGCTTGGCACCGGCCACATGCACTGAGGCTGGCAGGTTTGAACCTAGCCTGGCCTGAGCTAAGCAACAATGACAACTGCAACAGAAAAATAGCCAGGCATTGTGGCAGGCACCTGGAGTTCCAGCTATTTGGGAGGCCGAGGGAAGAGAATCACTTAAGCCCAAGAGCTTGAGTTAGCTGTGAGCTGTGACACCATGACGCTCTACCAAGGGCAACATAATAAGACTCTGCCCCCCCCGCCCCCGAAATAAAAAAAATAAATTGAGTTGTTTGCCTTCTTATTGCTGAGCTTTAAGAATTCTTTGTATATTTTGCTAGGCATAGTGGCTGATCCCTGTAATCCCAGCATTCTAAGAGGCTGAGGTGTGTGAATTGCCTGAGGTCAGGAGTTCCAGACCAGCCTGAGCAAGAGTGAGACACCATTTCTAAAAAATAGCTATGTGCTGTGGCAGGCACCTGTAGTCCAAGCTACTCAGGAGGCCAAGGCAAAAGAATCACTTAAGCCCAAGAGTTTGAGGTTGCTGTGAGCTATGATGCCATGGCACTCAACCCCAGGACAACTGAGTGAGACTCTGTCTCCAAAATAAAAAAAGAATTATTTGTATATTTTGAATACAAATATATTTATCAGCCAGGTTTTCTCCAAATATTTTCTTACAGCCTGTGACTTTTTCATTTTTGTAAGTGCCTTTCACGAAGCATAAGATCTTGACAAAGTTCAATTTATTCTTTCATGAATTCTGCTTTTAGTGTTACATCTAAAAACATCACCAAACTCCCAGATTTTCTCCTGAATTGTTTAAGTTTTCT
>NW_003852455.1:834339-841120 GCF_000181295.1 Otolemur garnettii | reverse complement strand
TTGCTTGAGCCCAGGAGTTTGGAGGTTGCTGTGAGCTGTGATACCACAGCACTCTACCCAGGGCGACAGCTTGAGATTCTGTCTCCAAAAAAAGAAAAAAAAAATCCCATTCTAAGAAATCATCTCTGAGATGACAGAGATCATGAGACCATTGGTTCTGAGCCTCTACCTTTCCATCAGAAAGGATTAAGAGGGAAGCCCATAAAATTAAGCACTCATATTGGGTACATTACCACTACTAACTCCTAATACTCACAACCTACTTACTACTGTGAGATAAATCCTTATGGTCATTTATGTAAATGATTATAAGCAGTCCAGAATTCCTGGGCATTCCCTCTGTCTCTCCATTCTAATATTTACATGCCTGTGCAGTTGCCTTACTTTCACCCACACTGCTCTCTAGTGGTAGCTTTTATCTCACCCACAATTCTGGGCCTGCAAATAGAGTAAGTATCCTTTTGGTTCTTCATTGCTCTTTGACATCTCACTTTCTCTTCCTCTTGAACTCCTGGCCTTTCAAGTGTGTATCTTTCCTTACTCTAAATAACCACCAAACCCCAGGCCTCCTCACTCTTTCAAGAGTATACCATAGAACCTCTTTAAGTTGACCACCCAAGGGACTATAGCAAACTGACAGTGGTGGTCCATATAAGGAACTAGGCCTATTGTAGTAACATGTACATGTGGTGTATGTCTGTTCTATGAAAATCAGGTCATCTTAAGGAGGGGGTCAACTCTGAAGATTCTATTGTAGTCCCCTCTGTACCATTATCTCTACCATTACTCTTGTAATTCATAGTGATTTCAATAGCTACCTAGATACTGGTTACAGTTTTTTGTTTTGTTTTTTCAGTTTTTGGCCAGGGCTGGGCTTGAACCTACTACCTCTGGCATGTGGGGTTAGCGCCCTACTCCTTTGAGCCACAGGCGCCACCACCGGTTACAGTTTCTTAACCTCCTCTTCTCTGATGCTCACCCTTTCACTTACTTAACTTATATACACACACAGCCCCATGGTCATACCCTATACCTTATCAGGCTCAATAAATGCAATCCTTAAATCTCACTGGCATTCTACGTCCTAGTACTCTAACTTCAGCAATACTGGGACCTAAATCCCATCCATCTTTCCAGTGTCCATCATTCCTTTCACATAACCACTTCCTTCATCCTCTCTCACCTCACAGCATTCACGTGGCTAATGTGGTTAAAACTGTAGCCATTCTTTGCTGGAACCTATAACAGCTACTAGGTAGGGTGAAAGAAAAACATACCCATACTAACAGGCATCACTTAAAAATTCACATCCACTAATCTCACATGGACCCTTGGTGCTTCCAGCAATTATACTAGACTTGCCTATCCCATTCACTCTACCATTCTCCTTCTTCTACTCCAGAATATTACATTACATTTAGTTGCCATATCTCCTTAGACTCCTTTTGGCTGTGACCATTTCTCAGACTTTCTGAGTATTTGATGACTTTGACAATTTTGCAGACATACCAGTCAGGCTATTACGTTCCATTGTAGGATGCCCCTCTATTGGAATTTGCCCAATGTTTTTCTCATGACCAGACTGAGATTATATATTTTAGGGAGAAAGACCACAGAGTTAAGAGTGTCATTTTCATCATATCACATCAAAGATAAGATACTACCAGCATAAATTATGACAGCTGACATTGACACTATCACCTGGCTGAGGTAGTGCTTGTCAGGTTTCTCTACTGTGAAATTCACTCCCACCCTCACTTCCAACACTGTACTCTTTGGAAGGAAGTCATTAGGTGCAGCTCAGACTTAAGGAGTGGGGGTTAAGCTTTACTCTAAACATAAATTATTTGGAATTCTTCTACATTGGAGATGTTTGTCCTCCACCATTTATTTATTCAATGAGTTATTTTTATCAGTATGGACTCACAGACATTTCATACTTAGGGTTATAACCTCATATTGCTATGTTCAGTTCAAATTGTTCCAACTTTAGCCATTAGGAGCTCTTTCAGTTGGCTCCTATGCCCCCTTTGACATACTTTAATCAACATGGCCTTTTTTCATTTTAAATTTTTAACTGACAGATAATAACTATATATTTATGGGATACAATGTGATGTTTTGATAAATGTATACATTGTAGATGGCCTTTTTTCCTTTACTCAGTATTTTTATCTCCTTAGTTACTAGGTATAACACTCTTTTGTTATTTTAGTGTTGGCTTAAAGTGTTTATAAAGTGTTTTAAGTGTTTATAGTTTGCATCTTTAAATTGTCACAATCTACCATCAAGTGACATACCACATTCTATAGAGCAGAAGACTCTTAATGTTATTCTTATTAGCCTTTATGTGTCCACTTTTGTCACTTTACTTAAGCATATGTTCATCTCCTGCCTCCATTGTTACTATTTTTATTTAAAGTTTTTTTTTTTTTTTTTTTTTTTTTGAGACAGAGCCTCAAGCTGTCCCCCTGGGTAGAGTGCCGTGGCATTACAGCTCACAGCAACCTCCAACTCCTGGGCTCAAGCGAGTCTCCTGCCTCCACCTCCACCTCCCAAGTAGCTGGGACCACAGGCGCCCGCCACAACGCCCAGCTATTTTTTGGTTGTAGCCGTCATTGTTGTTTGGCGGGTCCGGGCTGGGGATTCGAACCCGCCACCTTAGGTGTATGTGGCTGGCGCTTTAGCCTGTTCCGATCTAGGCGCCGAGCCTATTTAAAGTTTTCTTTTGAAGATGTTTATGTAAGAAAAAACATATATTTACTCATATATGTACTTAGTCCTTTAATTTTTGTTATGTTTGAGAAAGTCTTTATTTCACCTTAGTTTTAGAAAATTATCTGCTTGTTGTAGAATTAAAGGTTGATTTTTTTCCTCAAAACTTTATTACACATATTTGAACACATGAAGTTGTTTCACAGGTCACTGATGCTATTTCATTTTTTAAAATTTAATTTCTGTCCTTTTGTTTTGATTTTTAGATAACATTTGTTTGTTTATTTATTTATTTGAGACAGAGTCTCACTACATCACCTTCAGGGGAGTGCCGTGGCATCACAGCTCAGAGCAACCTCAAAATCTTGGGCTTAAGTGATTCTCTTGCCTCAGCCTCCCAAGTAGCTGGGACTAGAGACACCTGCCACAACACCTGGCTACTTTTTCTTGCAGTTGCCATCCTTGTTTTTTAGCAGGCCCCAGCTGGGTTTGAATCCACTGCCCTCAGTGTATGTGGCTGGTTCTGTAATCACTGTGCTACAGGCGTTGAGCATAGATAGTGTTTATTGCTGCAATGTATACTCTTATTGAACTCCAATCTCAAACACTGGAGTTCCTGTTTGTAAATTTGATTTAGGCCTTTACAAAACATATACCATTCAAATGTCTCTGTTTAACTGTTTTAACACCTGGAATGTAGTTGTAAAAAATCATTTTAGTGGCCTTGTGTGCTATTTTATCTGTCACTTCTGGGTCAATTAATTAGTTTTCCTTCTCATTGTGGACTGCATTTTCCTGTTCCTTTGCCTCTAATAAATTTTGGATGTCTGAGTGCCAACTCTCATCAGCAGATCCAGAAGCTTATAGGAATACAAAAATAGCAAAGATTTTTGTATTCCTATAAATAATCTTATTTTTCCTTCCATGCAGACAAAAATCTTGTTTCAGTTGAATAACTGATCTTTGCAATCGCCAAGGCCACTATGTATAGATTTAAGAGAGGAAAACTTTATTTCTTCATTTCTTCCACCTTAGACAGAGTCTTGATGATTTCTCCCTTCCTTAGCCTAGATGGGCTTTTCACAGAGCTCACATACTCTCCTGGTTTCTGACCTGTGTGACTCAGCCTGGTCTGCCAGGAGCTTCTTACAGGCCCTGTCTGCCTTTAGCTTTGGAGGCATTCCATGAAAATCTGCTTGTTTTTGACTACCTTCACCTTCAGATACAGGTTCTGATACATGTATCGTGGTCAGTCTTCTTAGATTCACAGTATCTTCTTTTTCTTCTTTTTTTAAGAAATGAGGTCTTGCTTTATTCACCCAGACTGCAGTACAGGGGCACAATCTTAGCTCACTGCAGCCTTGAACTCTTGGGCTCAAGCAATCTGTCTGTATCAACTTCCTCAACTAGGACTACAGGCACTTACCACCATGCCTGGCTAATTTTTCTCCTTACTTTTTTAGAGACAATCTTGTTAAATTCCCTAAGCTGGTCTCCACCTTCTGGCCTCAAGCAATTCTCCTGCCTAAGCCTCCTGCGTCACTGGGATTACAAGTATGAGCTGCTGCATCTGGCAAATTCATGGTATCTTCTGAACAGCTGGTGCAGAATTCCCATCCTTCTCATTCAGGTTACCTTTCTGGAACTTGAACACTGGCAGTACCCTTTCACTTACCCATGCTCATATGCCTGCCCTTCCTATAAGGAAGTACTTTTCTGCATTGAGCCCAAAGATTATCATCTTTGATAAGCTTCTGGATCTGCTGATGAGAGGTGGCATTGATGATTTCATTGGTTTCTTTGGGGTTCAACCAGACCTTTCCAACCTCACTGCATTTTACTCCTGCACTCAAATCTCTATGGTTTCTCCATTTTACCTAGAGTAAAAGCCAGAATCCCAAAGCTTGGCAGGGTGGCTCACACTTACAATCCTAGCACTCTGGGAGGCCGAGGCAAGTGTATTGTCTGAGCTCAGGAGTTCAAGAACAACTTGAGCAAGAGCGAGACCCCATCTCTAAAAATAGCTGCCCTGCCTGTGGCTCAGTGGGTAGGGTGCTAGCCCCATATACCAAGGGTGGTGGTTTCGAACCAGGCCCTGGCCGATCTGCAACAAAAAATAGCCGGGCATTCTGGCAGGCGCATACAGTCCCAGCTACTCGGGGGGCTGAGGCAAGAGGATTGCCTAAGCCCAAGAGTTGGAGGTTGCTGAGAGCTGTGACGCCACACACTCTACCAAGGGTGACAGACTGAGACTCTGTCTCCAAAAATAAATAAATAAATAAATAAAAATAAAAATAGCTGCCCATTGTGGGGGGTGCCTCAGTCTCAGCTACTTGGGAAGCTGAGGCAAGAGGATTGCTTGAGCCCAAGAGTTTGAGGTTGTTGCAAGCTATGATACCACGGTCTTCTACCCAGGTGACAAAGTGAGATTCTGCCTCAAACAAAAAACAAAACAAAAAAGCCAGAATCTCTTAAAGACCTCACAGGCACTACACAGTTTGCCCTTATTTTTTCAGTGATTTGTCTCCTGCTGTTTGTCTAATGCATTCTAGCTATTCTTAAATATTTTTTTTTTCTTCTGAGACAGAGTCTCACTCTATTGCCTGGGCTAGAGTGTCCTAGCTTCACCCTAGCTCACTCCTGGGGCTCAAGCAATCCTCCTTTAGCCTCCCCAGCAGTTGAATAAGAGTGGCACCACCATGCCCTGCTAATTATTTTTCTATCTTTAGTAAAAGATAGAAAGACAAGGTCTCAATTTGCTCAGGCTACTCCCTAATTCCAGAGCACAAGGGATCCTCCCACCTCAATGTCCCAGAAATGCTGGGATTTTAGGCATGAGCTGCTATATCAAGCCTATGCTGAAATTCTTAATGATCTAAGAATATACCAGGAAGGCTCCTGTTTTAAGGCTGTTGCACTTGCTATTCCTTCTCCTTGGAATGCTTTTTTACCCAAGTATTATTCTTCTGTGTCGAAATGTTGCCTCAGTGAAGCAAGCACCCTTCTGAAAGCAAATAACTTGATCTTCTCCCTGCCTGTCCTAGCACTGGCATTATTTAATATATTATAAATTATTTATATCTGACTTATTTTATTATCTCTTTCCATCCACTAGAATGTAAATTCTTTTGAGGGCAAGAATTTGTGTTGGTTCTTTTAGACAGTTTACTGAATAGTGTCTGGTACATGGCAGGTGCTCAAATAAATACCAGCTAAATAAATGTATGAAATTACAGCATTGTAAAAATTGGCCTGAAAATTCAGTGTACTTTAACTGCTTACTTGAACTGGAAATCTTTGGCAATGGGATGAAAAGCAATAGGAAAGAAATTTCCTTTGCTTGAATACTTGTTTTGATATAGGAATGTATTATAACATATACTGGAGTCCACCAGCATTTTAGGAAATACCTTTATCATTTAATTAAAAAAACAAAATTAAATAAAAAAAAAAGGAAATACCTTCAAAAAGTTGAGATTTTGAAAATCAAAGAATTCTTTGTCGAAAGAAGAAAATGCTTTCTTTCCACACGTTTAGTGGACTCTTCCTGTGTATCAGATGTTGTAGGTAGTACAGATATGAATATGCACTACATAAATACATACATCAAACCAGAAAAGGGAAAAGAAAACAAACAGGAAAAAGAACACCAAAATCTAAGGCCATCTCCTGGGTGTGCTGGCTCACACCTATAATCTTAGCACTGTGGGAGGCTGAGGAGGGAGTATTGCTTGACCTCAGGAGTTCATGACCTGCCCGATCAAGAGTGACACCATGACTAACAAAAAAGTGAAAAACCCAGCTGGGCACCACGGGAAGCACCTGTAATCCCAGTGGCTTCTAGAGGCCGAGGCAGTAGGATGCCCACAGTCCAAGTCTGTGGTTACAATGAGCTATGATGCCATTGCACTCTGCTCAGGGTATAGGGTGGGACTCTGTCTCAACAACAACAACAAAAAAAGCAAGGAAATAAAAAGAGAAGAAAAAAATCAAAAATAAACAAGGAAATAAAAAGAAAAAACAATCCAAGGCCACCTGCTATCTGGCTTCTTTCCCCTGGCATAAT
>NW_003852455.1:807076-834092 GCF_000181295.1 Otolemur garnettii | reverse complement strand
AGGCAAGAGACTCGCTTGAGCCCAGGAGTTGGAGGTTGCTGTGAGCGTGATGCCATGGCACTCTACCCAGGGGGACAGCTTGAGGCTCCGCCTCAAAAAAAACAAAAACAAAAACAAAAACATATATTGGTACTTCCTTTCTCTGTATGGCCAAGTAATAGTCCACTGTTCATCAGTTGACAGACACTTAGGTTGTTTCTACTTTTTAGTTATGAAGCATAATGCTGCTATCAACATTTATGTGCAAGTTTTTTGGTAGAAGTATGCTTATAATTCTCTCAGAAATGTACCCAGTAGAGGAACTGCTAGGTCATATGGCAACTCAATATTCATTTTTTGTGAAATTGTTTTTCAAACCATCTGCACCATTTTTGACTCCTGCCAGCAATGTAAGAGGGTTCTAATTTTTCCATATTCTCACCAACACTTATCATTCTTTTTGATCGATTCGCACGTCATTAATAACACATAATGCTTAGCCATATTTAGTAATTTAAAAGGAGAAGAAAAAAAGATTTAGAGAGAGCTCAAAACTAGAGCCAAACTTTATATTTAAAATAAGAAATTAGAGCCAGGCATGGGGGCTCATGCCTATAATCCCAGCACTTCAGGAGGCTCAGGCAGGCAGATCACCTACGCTCACAAGGTCCGAGACCAGCCTGAACTAGATTGAGACCCTGTCTCTAAAAATAGCTGGGCACTGGCTCGGTGCCTGTGGCTCAATTGGCTAAGGCGCCAGCCACATACACCTAAGGTGGCGGTTTCGAATCCAGCCCCGGACCTGCCAAACAACAATGATGGCTGCAACCAAAAAATAGCCGGGCGTTGTGGCGGGCGCCTGTAGTCCCAGCTACTTGGGAAGCAGAGGCAGGAGACTCGCTTAAGCCTAGGAGTTGGAGGTTGCTGTGAGCTGTTTGCCACAGGCACTCTACCCAGGGGGATAGCTTGAGGCTCTGTCTCAAAAAAAAAAAAACAAAAAAATAGCTGGGCACTGTGGCGGTACTTGTAGTCCCAGCTACTGGAGAGGCTGAGGCAAGAGAATTACTTGAGCCCTAGAGTTTGAGGTTGCTGTGAGCTATGTCACCAAAGCACTCTACCAAGGTCAACAAAGTGAGACTTTGTCTTAAATAAATAAGAAATCACATAGCTTTATAAGTTTAAATCTGTAACTCAGAAGGCAAATGATTTTTAGATGCAGAATAAGGACAGAGACTAGGTTTTAATCAATTTTTTATACATTAAATTCTTGGCTAGTTCTTAAAACAAGTTTTAAGTACATGTTTTAAAGAAAAGTATTTTTCTTACAATAAGGTTTAGTATTTAGCTGATCTTACCCTCAAGGGATTTTCATTGAGGTATGGAGGCTCTCCTTCTACCATCTCAATAGCCATGATACCCAGAGACCATATGTCAACTTTAGGGCCATAAGCTTTCCGTGTAACCACCTCTGGTGCCATCCAGTATGGCGTTCCTACCATGGTACTGCGTTTACTCTGTTCAGGGGTAATCTGGGCACAGAAACCAAAGTCAGCTATAAGATAAAACAAAACAAAACATCTAGAGTTAATGATTTTCAAGAATGATTTTTATTAAGACAGTTCACTTCAAATGACATAATTAATTACATGTTAACATTTAGCCTCTTGTTTTAAAGATTTTCTTCATAAAATAAACCAGAATGGGGCTTAAAATTGTTTTTTAAGAGATGGGGCTTTACTACTATGTTGCCCAACTCCTAGGCTTAAGCAATCCCTGTCTCAACCTCTCAAGTAGCTGAAACTACTTACGTACATTACACCACTGTACCTGGCTGGGCTTATTTTGATATGTTATATACTCTCACTTTTACCTCCCATAAGCAGAGTACAAATTATCAGGAGGCCTTTTATTCTATTAATTCTATCCTAGAATTTTTTTTTTTTTTTTTTTTTTGAGACAGAGCCTCAAGTTGTCCCCCTGGGTAGAGTGCCATGGCTTCACTGCTCACAGCAACCTCCAACTCCTGGGCTCAAGCGAGTCTCCTGCCTCAGCCTCCCAAGTAGCTGGGACCACAGGCGCCTGCCACAAGTGGCCCAGCTATTTTTTGGTTGCAGCCATTATTGTTGTTTGGTGGCCCCAGGCTGGATTTGAACCTACCACTTTAGGTGTATGCCTTAGCCGCTTGAGCCACAGGCGCGGAGCCTATCCTAGAATTTTTAATAAAATTGAAAGAATCTAAAAGAAAAAGTAATCAAAGGTAGACAACAAAACTAAATGCAGTGTATCAGGCAAAGGTCAAGACATGGAAGCTGCTTTCAAATACAGTAAACATAAGCTAGAGTCGCTAAGCATCTAATTTCAGGGAGTCCAGGAAAAAAATGCATTTGATTCCAATGATTGTTAGGGTCCTCACTAGCATTAATCCACTCAACTACCTTTTTTATAAATAAAGAGCAGATACCTAGTTTAGTCTTCAAGGTTAATTATGTTATTTTAGAGGGAAAGTAAGGATTAGTATTTAGAATTTCTTCCTTCTTTCCACTATTAAACCCATTCTACTCCATACTGTAATCACTGTTAACATTTAGGTTTGTAAGCTTTATACCTTTTGTTATGCATTTACACATGTATGAATAATATCTATGAATTCCTTGGTTTTACCCAACTAGGTTATTTGTAATCTTTTTTAAACTTAACTTTTATTTTACTTTATTTTTTTTTTAGAGACCAAGTCTCACTTTATTGCCCCTGGTAGAGTGCTGTTGAGTCACCGCTCACAGCAACCTCTAACTCCTGGGCTTAGGCAATTCTCCTGCCTCAGCCTCCCAAGTAGCTGGGACTACAGGTGTCTACCACAACGCCTGGCTACTTTTTGTTGCAGTTTGGCTGGGGCTGGGTTTGAACCTACCACCTTGGTATATGGGGCCGGTGCCCTACTCACTGAGCCACAGGCGCTGCCCAAACTTTATTTAGAGCTCTTTTCATATGAAGAGCTCTTTTCATATTAGCATATTAATCTGTCTCAAACTACAAAATATTAAATTATTGTAAATTGGCCCACACCTATAATCCTAATATTCTGGGATGTCCAGAAGAGAGCTGGACAATTCCCTGAGCTTAGGAATTCTTGAGACCAGCCTGGGCAAGAGTGAGACCTCATCTTTATTGAAAACAGAACAGGCTCGGCGCCTGTGGCTTAAGCGGCTAAGGCGCCAGCCACATACACTTAAGGTAGTGGGTTTGAATCCCCAGCTCGGGCCCGCCAAACAACAATGATGGCTGCAACCAAAAAATGGCCAGGCGTTGTGGCGAGTGCCTGTGGTCCCAGCTACTTGGGAGGCTGAGGCAGGAGACTCACTTGAGCCCAGGAGTTGGAGGTTGCTGTGAGCATGATGCCATGGCACTCTACCCAGGAGGATAGCTTGAGGCTCTGTCTCAAAAAAAACAAAAAAAAGAAAACAGAACAACTAGCCCAGCGTTCTAGCAGGAGCCTGTAGCCCCAGCTACTTGGGAGGCTGAAATAGGAGGATTTTTTTTTAATACACAGTCTTGTTCTGTTGCCATGGGTAGAGTGCCATGGTATCCTACCTCACAACAACCTTACACTCCCGGGCTCAAGCAATCCTCTTGCTTCAGCCTCCTGAGTAGCTGGGACTACATGCACCCACCACAATGCCTAGCTAGTTTTTCTATTTTTAGTAGAGACAGGTCTTGGTCTTGCTCTTGCTCAGGCTGGTCTCCAACTTCTGAGTTCAACAATCCACTTACCTCAGCCTCTCAAAGTGCTAGGATTACAGGTGTGAGTCACCACATCGGGCAAAGCAGGAAGACTGCTTGAGCCCAGAAGTTTGAGGTTGCACTGAGGTAGGCTGAGGCCATGGCACTCTAGCCCATAAAACAGAGTGAGACTTTGTCTCTAAACAACAAAAACCCCAAACATAATTTACTTAAACACGCTCTTATCATGTAATATTTAGATAGTTTTAGTTTTTCTTTACAATGTTGCAGAGAACATCCTTGTACTTACTGTGGTATCTAAAAGAATAACTGGTCAAATAATTTTTGTAACTAAAATGAGTGCTTATGTGAAGCCAGGTACTGTTCCAAGTACCCTATAAGAATTAAAATATTAATCCTTCTTATAACCACAAACAGATACATTTATCATTATAATTATTCCCATTTTACAAATGAGGAAACATACGTATAAAAACAACTTAAAGATAACTTACCTAAGGTCATTCATCTAGTAAGGGGCAAAATCAGGAAAAAATGTCTAAATCGGTTTACACCAAAGTGTACGAGAACTTGCTACTAAGATTACTAAAATTAGCAATCTTATATTCTGACCATCCAATTAAATAATCACAGGAAATTGTGGTTTAAAATAAAAGAGATGTTGAAAAAGAAGCCAAATCCTCTAGCAGAACAGAAGAAAAAGTTTTTGGTCTCTTGATCCAAAAAATATCTTGAATTTTGCAGAACTGTAGAACCTCCATTTAAGGGTTGAGTTGAATCCTCCAGTGGGCATAGTTTGGAGGGAACAAGATTATAACCAATAGAGGAAAGAGAGGCTCAAGATTTGTCATGACTCTACTACATCTGATTCAGAACATAATTAGAGAAAGTTATTTATGTGGGATTTTTTTTCTTGTCATCCCTGAGGTCAGGGTCAGGGTCATAGAGCCCTTCCCTGATTAGGGCAGGCTCTAACAGCACAATGAGAAAAACTACTTCAACAGATGGCAGAAACAAATTCATATCTATAAGAGACCACCAACATTATAATAGGTCCCAAGCACTGCTCCTATTTAAAATTTTTAATCTTCCAAAGAATTCTCCAAGATAGGTATTATTATTTTCCTTACTGAACAAATGAGAAATCAGACACAAAGAGATTAAGTTACTTGCTCACAATGATTCAGCAAGGATTGATTGCTATTTAAACCCAACCTATCCAGTTAAGAGTCCATATCCTTTTTTTTTTTCCTTTGGAGTTTTTAAAGTTCAGATTAATGTGAGGGTACAATTAGGTTACAATGTTTGCATTTGTTAAGAAGAGACCCTGCTCTAGTTGTGTCCCACACCCAGAAGGTGTGTCATATACCTTTAAATTGTGCCCATTAAGTGGGAGTACACTCATCCTCCTCACCCATCCCCTATACCCCCTCCTCCCATCTTGAACTGAATAGTTTTTCTCTTATGTGGGCATGTATTAGAATTGGTCTACTGGCTTGAGTCAATATTCTCTACCACTAGTTCCCACCTCTTCATATATTAAATCATAAAAATATTAACACAGAAGGGTTTTTAAAATTAAAATGAAAGGCAGGAAATTATAATAAATATATGTTATTTGTTACTCACTAAGTTTAACTGATCCTTCCATCCCCAAAAGCACATTGTCACTTTTGATGTCTCTGTGGATTACTTGATTGGCATGTAAAAACTCCAATGCCTGTAAACACTGAACAGAAGAAAAACACCCATTAATTAAACAGTCCCTCAAAAGTCTAAGGGAAGTTCACAAACAGTAGTTATGGCTTGAACACTGCCTCTACTATCCAGCAGAAGACTCTCTAATAGTTAAGCTCATAAAGAAATCCTCTCAGGCTTGGCACCTGTGGCTCAAGTGGCTAAGGCGCCAGCCACATACACCTAAGGTGGCAGGTTCGAATCCAGCCCGGGCCTGCCAAACAACAATGATGGCTGCAACCAAAAAACAATAGCCAGGCGTTGTGGCGGGTGCCTGTGGTCCCAGCAACTTGGGAGGTGGAGGCAGGAGACTCACTTGAGCCCAGGAGTTGGATTGCTGTGAGCTATGCCACGGCACTCTACCCAGGGGGACAGCTTGAGGCTCTGTCTCAAAAAAAAAAAAAGAAATCCCCTCATACGCAAAGTTATGAAAATAAGATACCTTAATTAGACATGCTCCCACTCTGTCATTTTACCCAGAGACATTATTAAGTAATGTTTTATCCTGTCCTTCCTCGGCCACTGAATAGGTAAAACCCTGAGACCACCACTCAGTCTTCAACAGTCTCACTTACAAAATGATGACTGGGTCAGGTGCAGTGGCTCATGCCTATAATCCTAGCACTTTGGGAGGCTAAGGTAATAGGACTGCTTGAGCTCAAGAGTTCAAGACCAGCCCTATCAAGAGTGAGAACATACCTTTACTAAAAATAGAAAATCAGCTGGACATTCAGGTATGTGCCTGTAGTCCCAGCTACCTGAGAGGCTAAGGCAGACATATTGCTTAAGCCCAGGAGTTTGAGGTTATTGTGAACTACAATAAAGCCATTATACTCTACCCAGGGCAAAAGAGCAAAACCATGTATATGTGTATGTATGTATAAATATGATAATGGGTGGATCTATACAATTTCTAAGCTTTTTCAGGTTTAAATGCCTAAAGATGTACAGTACTTGGTAAACATGCATGAACTCTTCAGAAATCATATCAAGAGTAATGAATACATTTGTGATCATTCCCACATGAATGTGAGATACTCCAAAATCTAATTAATGCAAGCCACTAATATAAGTGGGTAAGATTCTGAGTGGCCTGGCTCCATTTAGCTGTTCATCAATGTAACTCAAAATGCCTTCTTCGTTTTTTTCTGTGGTGAATTTTACATTAAGCTCTATTATCCCCAACCTGGACACAAATAATGAAAGAATAATTTCCCCTTTATGCCACATTTCAGAAAGCATGGAGTCAAAAAAGATAAACTCCTCCATTCTTTAAACACAAGAATGAGATAAGCGCTCAAAAATTTGCTTGCCTGGTGTTTTTTTAATATAAATGATTAGAACAAATAAAGTCTGTACATTATTTAAAACAACTAAAAATCTCATTCAAAATTTTCTATTACTCATTTAAGGAAAAACAGATACATCAGGTTTTACTACATTACATTGACTAGGTATTACTCAGGTTTTTAAAAAGAACAAAACTCCAGAAAAATACCTGAACAAATAATCTTGTCAAAAAGTTTTGGTGCACAGAAGAAAACCCATGGCAATTAGAGAACTCTAATTAATTTTTATATCAATTTTGGAAAATGTATGAGAAAAATAAATGTGTTATAAATAGACAACTTATTTTTATCAGCTTTTATTTATTTATTTATTTTTTGGAGACAGAGCCTCAAGCTGTCCCCCTGGGTAGAGTGCTACGGCATCACAGCTCACAGTAATCTCTAACTCCTGGGCTCAAACGTGTCTCCTGCCTCCGCCTCACAAGTAGCTGGGACTACAGTCGCCCGCCACAACGCCCAGCTATTTTTTTGGTTGCAGTCATCATTGTTGTTTGGCTGCCTGGGCTGGATTCGAACCTGTCACCTTAGGTGTATGTGGCTGGCGCCTTAGCCACCTGAGCCACAGGCGCCAAGCCTTTATCAGCTTTTAAGTGACTGATATTCTTTGTTAAGGAATATCATACTAAGAATCATTTAAGAGTTCTTACTTCCTTTCAACCCCTCAGGTAGAACATAATTAACTTAGAATTAAAATTTTCAAAGAATATTTTTTTAACACGTGAATGAAAGGTGTAAAAGGAAAACATATATCGTAACATGAACAAAGTTCATAATTCACTTAAATGTCACTGTAAAACTGCTGAAAGCCAAATCATAGAAAACACAATAGTCTGATAATTTATTTATTTCCTTAGACTCACTTTTTATTTTTTATGTGTACAAATTTATGGAGTATACATGCAATTTTGTTATATGCAAAGATTTCATGGTAGTAGTGTTCAAGTCAGGGCTTTTAGGGCATCCATCCCGTGGTCTTACAAATTTTTTAATTAAATTTACAAAATTACCCTTTTGACAATGATTCTTAATAATATTCAAAATTTCTTTCTTTTCTTTTTTTTTTTTTTGGAGACGGAGCCTCAAGCTATCCCCCTGGGTAGAGTGCCATGGCAGCATCATCGCGCTCACAGCAACCTCCAACTCCTGGGCTCAAGCGAGTCTCCTGCCTCAGCCTCCCAAGTAGCTGGGACTACAGGTGCCCGCCACAACGCCTGGCCATTTTTTGGTTGCAGCCATCATTGTTGTTTGGTGGGCCCGGGCTGGGGATTCGAGCCCGCCACCTTAGGTGTATGTGGCTTGCGCCTTAGCTGCTTGAGCCACAGGCGCCGAGCCATGATATTCAAAATTTCAATGATAAAAAGCAAACCCTTAACCCAAGTCTCATCTGTAGAAAAAGATTAGATATAAATATAAGAAGGAAGGCTTGTTTTTGGCTTAGACTTTAGGCAATCTGGCAAAGTTCTACTGGCTTAAGCAAACAATGCATCTAGAAATGCATTAATGAATATAAAGCAACAGTTTCTTCACATGAGTGAACTCACATAAAACCAGAAGTAGACTTATTGATATTTAAGGTAACATGTGTCCTGCTTCACCGGAGATGCTCCCAGCATCCTCTGCTAACTGGTATTATTTTTAATAGTGTGCTGTTTGATTCTTGAATGCATCTTGTTAGGATGGTAAACTATCATCACCACCTTACTAAAATTTACCTGTGAATCTAGCTCTTTAAAGGTCCATAATTCATTCCCAAATTATCTCATACTTAAAAGGGAGGACTGAAAGTCTCATGTAGAATCAAATGGTATGGAGACACTTGCAGAGAATACGTGTACAGAAAAAGCATCTCACATGACAATAATTACCCATACAGAAAAACTTTCCTTTTTTCACCTCCTGCTGGAACTACACATTACTTTACCATATCAAAAGGGAAGCAAACCCACCTCTCTGCATACAGCAGCAATCTGTGCTTCATCCATGCAGGTTTCTGTTACAACATCAGTAAGTGACCCACCAGCAAGGTACTCCATTACCACAAACAATTCATCTCCCACCAGGTAACTAAAATCAGAAGATAACAAAATATGCTCACATTTTTATTTTTGTAAAAACAAAGTATTCTATGTTGAAGAATTTACAGGTTAAACACCCTCTAAATAAAACAAGAGAGCTGGTAGCTTGAGAACTAGGAAAAAAACTGAAAAGGTGCTAGGTAACAGCAAAGAAAAATAAAACTGAGAGTCATTATGATCCTAAACCATCTTAAAATTATAGTTTGCCCACGATTGTAATTAAGAGAATATACATAGATTATTGCAATTAAAATAACCTATGAGGCAAAAATTGTTAGTGCTGTTTTATAGGTAAAGTAATAGAAGCTTGGAGAGGTTATATAACTAGTGACAGAATCAGAATCTGAACCCAAGTATCAGTGATTCCAAAGCCTATAGATTATTTTAACCACCATGCCACAATGACATGAAACACTTTTTAAAAGCAGGGACATGTACAGGAAAAGTTTATTTCCATAAACATGGTCCTCATAACTAAAGCTAAAGCCTCAAAATATATTATTTTCCTTAGTCTAAACAAATTTAAATATGGAAGAAAATCACCTACAATGTTCTATCTCTAATACAACAACTGTTTTCATTTTCAATTAATCATCTTTTATTCATATATATGATCGCTTCTTTAAAAACACAGCTGATTTGCTGAATTATTATATAAAAAATAAAAACACAGGTATAATAATAAACATAATTTCCTATACTGCTTTTCAGTCCCACTGTTTAACATCAATCCCTAAGTTAAATGAAGTTTTGATAGACATATAGAATTAGTCCATGAAGGACTGTATCTGAAATAAAAATTGATCTAATAGTTTAAAAACTGTGTATCCAACCTTTTGGGGGCAAGACACAATTATAAGAGGGACTTTACCTAACAAATGCAATCGGTGAAACCTGGTTTCTTGTACCCTCAATGAACCCCAATAATAAATTTAAAAAAAAACAATAAAAAAAAAACTGTATGTCCAGTCACTTGCCAGTCAAGACATGAATCATAGCCAACTATTCCTTAATGTTTTTGCTTCAACAATTTACAATATAAACACTATCACCTGTGTCCTTAATTTAATTGTCTTTTCTCACCAGCCAAGTAGACAAAGAACTTTCTAAAACTGTAATATGCTATTTTTACCTCTCCTCTTCCTCCTTCAATTACTTCTCAGCATTGTCATTTTACCCTCAAGTGACTAATTTCTGCAAACCATAAGACTTAAAATTTCCACATTTTTTTTTTTTTTTAAGAGACTGAGTCTCACTTCATTGCCCTTGGTAGAGTGTTGTGGAGTGACAGCTCACAGCAACCTCCAACTCTTGGGCTTAGATGATTCTCCTGCCTCAGCCTCCCAAGTAGCTGGGACTGCAGGTGCCCACCACAATTCCTGGCTATTTTTTTGTTGCAGTTTGGCCAGGGCCAGGTTTGAACCTGCCACCCTCAGCATATGGGGCTGGCGCCCTACTCACTGAGCCAGAGGCGCCACCCAAAATTTCCACATTTTTAATCTCAATGTTTAAGAAATATTCATACTTACCTGTCTAAGAAGTTAACTATGTTAGGATTCTTTAATTCTTTCATCACTAGAATCTCATTAATGATTAATTCCTTCTTTGGCTGTTTCTGTAAATTAATCTGTTTGATAGCAACCTATGATGAAAACAAAACAGAAAAAAAATCGGAACAGGTTTCCTAATTCTCTTAGAAAATTATAAATACCAATCAGTTAATAATTTATTGTACAAGTACTGAACTACACAATGTAATTATTCATAGATAATACTTTTATTTCCATATTGCCTATGCACAATGCTTTGTAATGCATAAAGCCTAACTATTAGTATTTTTAGACCTTTTTTTTTTTGAGACAGAGTCTTGCTCTGCTGCCCACGCTGTAGTGCAGTGGTGTAATCATAGCTCACTGCAACTTTGAACTACTGGGTTCAGGCTATCCTCCTGCCTCAGCCTTTCCAATAGCTGGGACTTCAGGTGTGTACCACCACACCTGGCCAGTTTTCCTTATTTGTGTAGAGATGGAGTCTTACTATCTTGCTCAGGCTGGTCTTGAATTCCTAGCCTCAAGCGATCCTCTCAAAGTGCTGGGATTATAGGCATGAGCCACCATGGGCAGCCTAGAATTATACTAAAGTCGATTAAGCAATCCAAGGTCAGTACAGCACCAGGAATTAATCCTCTTTACTTTTTAAGCTGAGAAAATAATTTTTTAATATTTATTTATGACACTGAACTCATAATTCCTTCTTTGTTCCCCTAATGACAGAGTGCTATAAAATTACACAGAATAGTTCTTTCAACATGTTCAATTTAAGAAAAGATTTCTGATTATTCTGTTTTATCTAGTTTCTTCCTATCTGAAACACCAATGGTAACATTTAAAAGTATATAAAGTAGCTACCTCCTGTCCCAACGCCACATCAGTTGCAGTGAAAACCGTACCAGAAGCCCTAGGGTGAGAAAAGATACAACCAGATTTCAGGTTTCTAATCACTATACCTTATAACATCCAAAGACTTTATACTTATAGCAATTGAAAAAAGATTAAAGAACATTTAAGACTTAACATCTTTAAAAGAGCAAAAGCAGGGCGTCTGTGGCTCAGTGAGTAGGGTGCCAGCCCCAAGGGTGGCGAGTTTGAACCCAGCCCCGGCTAAACTGCAAAAAAAAAACCAGCCGGGTGCTCGCTTTGGCAGCACATATACTTAAATTGGAATGATACAGAGAAGATTAGCATGGCCCCTGCACAAGGAGGACACGCAAATTCGTGAAGCGTTCCATATTTAAAAACAAAAACAAAAACAGCCAGGCATTGTGGCGGGTGCCTCAGCTACTTAGGAGGCTGAGGCAAAAGAATTGCCTAAGCCCAAGAGCTGGAAGTTACTGTGAGCTGTGATGCCATGGCACTCTACTGAGGGGGACAGAGTGAGACTCTGTCTTTAAAGAAAAAAAAAAAAAAGAGCAAAAGAAAGACTAAAGGAAAGAGGGGAAAAAGAAGAAACAGGCAATCCTTGAGGTCAAAACTTAGGTTTGATATTTCAGACTTCAAAAAATGTAAGGAAAAATAAGATAAATATATATAACACTCATGGGTATACTTCTCTGCTTAAGAAACAAAGAATTACAAATATACTGGAAGATTCCTGTGTGTCCTTTCTGACAGTATCCTCCTTTCTCCCAAAGGTAACCTATAATTTGATGTGTAGCTTTCCATGCATTTCTCTATACTTTTAACTACAAAGGACATAGGTATATATCTCCATAAAATATACTCAGCCTAACTTTTTTTTTTGGAGACAGTTACTCTTGGTAGAGTGCCCTTGTGTCCCAGCTCACAGCAACCTCAAACTCTTATGTTCAAGTGATCCTCTGGCCTCAGCCTCCTGACTAGCTAGGATGACAGGCCCCCATCACAATGCCTGGCTAAGTTTTCTTTTTTTATATAGAGAAAGGCTGGTCTCAAACTCCTGAACTCAAGAAATCCACTTGGTTCAGCCTCCCAGAGTGCTAGGATTACTCTAGGTAGAATGCTAGGTATGAACCATCACGCCCATCTCAGCTAACTTTTAAACTTCAAATAGTGTCATTTTATGCATCTTTCTGTGATTTGCTTTTGTTATTCGACACTGAGTTTACGACAGACATCTATATGGATATTATACTTGCTCATTCACCATTACTGTGTATTATTCAGTATATAATTTATCTATTACTGTAATCAAAAATAGTAAGATGGCTTAGCACCCATAGCACAGTGGTTACAGAGCCGGCCACATACACCAAAGCTGGTGGGTTCCAACCCAGCCCAGGCCAGCTACACAACAATGGCAAAAAAAAAAAAAAAATAGCTGGGCATTGTGGCGGGCACCTGTAGTCCTAGCTACTTGGGAGGTTGAGGCAAGAGAATCATCTAAGCCCAAGAGTTTAGAGTTTGCTGTGACCTGTGATGTCATGGCATTCTACTGAGTGCGACCTAATGAGACTCTGTCTGAAAAAAAAGGCTCCGCACCTGTAGCTCAAGTGGCTAATGCACCAGCCACATACACTGGAGCTGACAGGTTCCAATTCAAACCATGCCTGCCAGACAAAAAAATGACAAATAAAACCAAAAAATACCCGAGCTTTGTGGTGGGCACTTGTAATCCCAGTTACATGGGAGGCTGAGGCAATAGAATCGCTTAAGCCCAAGAGCTGGAAGTTTCTGTGAGCTGTGACGCCACAGCACTTTACCCAGGGCAACAGTTTGAGACTCTGTCTCAAAAAAAAAAAAGGTAAGATAGTTTTCAATATTTTGTTATAAAAATCAGTACTATAATTGAGTTTAGCTATTTAGAAATTCATATGGAGAGGCTGGAGCCCAGTGGCTCACACCTGTACTCCTTGTACTCTGGGAAGCCAAGCTGGGTGATTTCTTTCTTTCTTTCTTTTTTTTTTTTTTTGCACTTTTTGGCTCGGGCTGGGTTTGAACGCGCCACCTCCGGCATATGAGGATGACTTCTTGAGAGTAGGAGTTCAAGACCAGCCCGAGCAAGACCCTATCTCTAGGCAGGCACTTATAATCCCATCCACATGGGATGCTGAGGCAAGAGGATTGCGTGAGAGGTTGCTATAGACTATGATACCATGGCACTCTACCTATGGTAACAAACTAAGACTTGTCTCCCAAAAAAAAAAAAAGAACCCCTAAAACAAGAAAATCCAGAAATTCACATGGAAGACTTTTTTTAAAAGGCGTAAGTTTTCCTTCTAACATTCACAGTAACTTCCTAGAGATTTAATAACATTAAAAATTTAAGATGTTCATTTGTTTTGAAACAGTACAACAAAATGGTTTGGTTACCATTTAAAAATACAAAATTATTGGACAAAAATCAGAAGATCAGTAGACCCAAAGATAAATACTCAATGATATGATTTAAATACCTTCTTTTTTTTTTTTTTTTTGAGACAGAGCCTCAAGCTGTTGCCCTAAGTAAAGTGCCGTGGCATCACAGCTCACAGCAACCTCTAACTCCTGGGCTCAAGTGATTCTCCTGCCTCAGCCTCCCAAGTAGCTGGGGAGGCGCCAGCCACAATGCCTGGCTATTTTTTGTTGCAACGGTCGTTGTTTGGTGGGCCCGGGCTGGATTTGAACCCACCAGCTCAGGTGTATGTGGCTGGCACTTTAGCCGCTTAAGCCACAGGCACCGAGCCTAATTACATGTTTTTATTGCCTGCAATCCTGCAGTAAATATTCTTTTTTTGTTTTAAGGACAATTTTTCCATTTACCTAATCCCTTACCACAGTAACATTTAAAAAGAAACAATTATATAAAGTCATTGCTAACTAGCACAGTTTTTAATATCATCTAGAAATAAATACATTATTTATTTACATAAATCCCCAAAGGTACCACTCATATAATACTATAAGTGCTCAATTTTAGCAGACAGAAGAATTATCATGCTATACATCTAGGAAATATTGAGTATTGGTAATATAGTCACAAATACTTACCCCTGTCCGATTTTCTCATATCTTGTATATTTTTTCTTCGGGTCACCTATGCTCACAATAGTTCCTATTTTAAAACAAAATCAACAAATATTTGGAAGCTCAGTCAAATATTTTCAGTGCAAGTTAATTTTGGTATCACTATTCTTTTCAATAAACGTCAATGTAAAGTTTTAGAACAGCAGTTTTCAAACAATTCTAAATTTAAAAAACAATGTATAATTCAAACATATAATACTGAAGAAATACAAATACAAAACCAAAGTTAAGAGTATCAGAAGCAAGAAGAAACATTATTTCCTTTAAGTTGAACCTTCTAACTAATCACTTTCTCAAAAATGATTATATATTAAAATTAGAATGACCAAACTGTCATTCTCAGAGTAATCTGATTCACAGATATTCAAATTTAAAAGTGGGCAATTTCTGTATAAATAATTTACTTTTCCACTCTACTAAAATGTATTAAATTGGTGATGTTATCAAACCACTTACTGTTAGAAAAAATAAATGATATCCAAGTGAATAAATGTCTTTTTTTTTTTTGGCCAGGGCTGGGTTTGAACCTGCCACCTCTGGCATATGGGGCTGGCACCCTACCCTTTAGAGACACAGCTGCTGCCCTTTAAATGTCTTTTCTAACTCTTCCTCTAAGTCTTCTATTACCATAAAGATTACTTTTTTCTTTTTCTTTTTTTTTTTTTGAGGCAGTCTCACTCAGTCGCCCTGGGGTTGAGTGCCCTAGCATCATAGCTCACAGCAACCTCAAACTCTTGGGCTCAAGTGATTCTCTTGCCTCAGTCTCCTGAGTAGCTGGGACTATAGGTGCCCACAACGCCTGGCTGTATTTTTAGAGATGAGTCTTGCAGTCTTGCTCTTTCTCGGGGTGGTCTTGAACTCCTGAAGTCAAGCAAGCCACCCACCTCAGTCTCCCAGAGGGCTAGGATTACTGGAGTGGACCAGTGTGCCCAGCAAAAACAGGTTTATACTTGAAAGCACTGAGAAGTCAAGAGTAAATAAACACAGAGCACAGTAAATAATCCATCCATAAAGTATTTTTCCTTTCTCCCTCTAGGTCAGCATTCTTTATAACTACACTTGCTGCAACTTGTCATCAGACATTATTGCTACCCTCTCCTTGGCACTGTTTACATTATTTCTAATACTCAATATAGGCCAATGATAGCTGACAGATTGTAAGGGGGAGGGGAAAAACATATTTTCCCTGGAATGGATTTTATGCCTACAAACATATCTACAGAGCAAAGATGTGTGTTTGCTTATTTAAGGATGTTTTTGCAGATTCATACTGAGAAGCTACAGATACACAGAAACATAAACAAACCTCCTTTGACAAGGTTTCCAACTATGTCCCTTTGGTTTGACTCTTAGGGAAAAGTACTGCCCCCAAAGGTACTGATTATTGTAGCAATATTACTCATAAGTCAATACATAGCAGCTCTCAAATACACTAACTAATCAACAGGTAAAGAAGAGTATTATTTTGGCTTTAACTGATGTGATTGTTCCTGTGCAAAAACAATTTGGTCATTATGCCTTAAGTCAAAATATAAGGTATAAATTAAAATATTCATGGGTCAAAGGCTTTCAGAGCTGTTAACAATTTAATAATAATGTAAAATGTAGGTAACATACTTAATTTCTCCATAATTTCTTCATCTGTCATCTTGGTCTTCTTTTTCTGTTTGTCTGAAGACTTGGCACCACTATCAACATTAGAATCACCAACTGGTGCAGGAATAGGGTCAATCACAGACCGTGTGTAAATCTGCAGAGACACAGGTCATTACTGATTTGAGGAATAATATTTTCTGATATTCCTACTGGCATGTTAGTTTTTTATTTATTTCTTCTTCTTCTTTTTTAATAGAGATGGGGTCTTGTGGTGCCCAAGCTGGAGTGCAATGGTGCAATTATGGCTCACTAAGGCCTTGAACTACTGGGCTCCTGCTTTAGCCTCCTGAGTTGTTAGGATTACAGGGATGAACCACACCCAGCTCCCAATTTTTAACCAAAACTAAGCTGTCTCTTCCATTGTTCTAAATAATGAGAATAATATTTTCAGACTATATAAGACATATAACTAAGAAGAATAAATATGAAACATCTTTCTTTTTCATAGCATGTATATATTTAATAGTTTGCCCAGGTACAATGGCTGTAATCCTGGCATAATGGGAGCCAAAGTACAAAGATTATTTGAGGCTCGAGTTCTAGACCAGTAAGGGCAGTGAAACCCTGTCTCTACCAAAAAAAAAAAAAAAAAATTTGGCCAGGCATAGTGCAAGTGTCTGTAGTTCCAGCTACTTGGGAGGATATCACTAGAGGCCAATAGTTTGAGGGTACAGCGAACCAAGACTGTACTACTGCATTCCACCCTGGCTGACAGATTGAGGGCAGGGTGGAGTACAGTATCACTCAGGGCAGTGAGACCCTGTGTCTACAAAAAAAAAAAAAATTGATCAGGCATAGTGCAAATGTCTGTACTTCGAGCTACTTGGGAGGGTAGCACTAGAGGCCAGTAGTTTGAGGCTGCAATGAACCAAGACTATGCTACTGTACTCCACACTCCACCCTGGCTGACAGAGTGAGACTCTGTTCTTAAAAAAAAGAAAAGAAAAACTTGGCGCCTGTAGCTCAGCAGGTAGGTGGTGGGTGCCAGCCACACACACCAGAGCTAGTGGTTCAAACCCAGCCCAGGCCTGCCAAACAACAATGACAACTGCAACCAGAAAAATAGCCGGGTATTGTGCTGGGCGCCTATAGTCCCAGCTACTTGGGAGGCTGAAGCAAGAGAATAGCTTAAGCCCAAGAGTTTGAGCTTTGACACCACAGCACTCTACCCAGGGGAATATAATGAGATTTTGTCTTGGGGGGGAAAAAATGGTCTGTCTAGAAAAATAGCAAGTTCATGAATATGATTTAAGTCTGACCAGATCTAAAATGTAGCAAAAAGCACCAAGTTTAAAAAGCATGTTTTTACTATGATAAGAGATCTTGATGTTGAAATATTATTTTAATATTATTAATTCAAACAAGTTTTATAAAACAATTTTATGACTAACATTTAATTTCAAACAGCCACTGTAAAGAATAAAGAAAATAGAGATCATCAGATCAGGGTCCACGGCAGTTCTCAGAGCTCTGCCTGCCAGCTGTGCCGTCACACTCTCATTAAAACAGGGGGAAGGAGAGCAGGTGCAATTGTTCTTCTCTTCATCTAAGGTCGTAAGTATTAAAATTCTCTGTTACTTGATTAGGAATTTCATTCTCAATTGCCTCTTGAATGACATTAAAAGCTTGAAATGCAAAACACAAAACAAAATATATAATGAAAGTAAGAGGAAGATTTAAGTTTCAGATAAAGTAGTTATCTACATTGAGATAAACAGAGAAAACCAGAAAAACAGATGTAATGTAGAAAGAAAAAAAAAAAAACAGTGAGTTTTACTTAAGTTTTAATGAAGCTTTTAAATTTTAATTTTAAAAAAGTTTTTGATAGTGATCTTTAAATGAAGATCTCTTAGTTAAATTTCTCCATAATGCAATATTATTAAAATATTAGCATTTTAAAAAATTACTGTAGGTCAAATACACGTACAGACTACTGTTTTGTTTTGTTGAGACAGAGTCTCACTTTGTCACCTGGGTGGAGTACCATGGCATCATAGCTCACAACAACCTCCAACTCTGGCTCAAGCGATTCTCTTGCCTCAGCCTCCCAAGTAGCTGGAACTACAGGCACCAGGATACTTCTGGAGACGGGTTCTCACTCTACCTCAGACTGGTCTTGAACTTGTGAGCTCAGGCAATCCGCTTGCTTCGGTTTCCCAGGGTGCTGGGATTACAAGTGTGAGCCACCACTCCTGGCCACAGACTACTATTTTTTAAAACATAAAGCTTGGGTGGCACCTGTGGCTCAAAGGAATAGGGTGCTGGCCCCATATACCGGAGGTGATGGGTTCAAACCCAGCCCCAGCCAAAACTGCAAAAAACCCCAAAAAACATATAGCTCTGTCCACTAGTCAAACACTCACTGATTTTGTATGATCTGGACGTGGGGCAATAACAGGAGGAGCAGTCTCTTCATCATCATCATCTTCTTCTGTTACTACTGCTGATGTTTCTGATCCCTTGGCATTTAGCTGCATTTATCACATAAGCAAAGTAAGGAAGACAATTCAAATAAAATAGGTTAATATGTAATTCTCTTTTTAACAAACTTGAAAAAGTTAATTTCTCCCTCCAACCCAGTGGTTAAGACAGGATTTATTAGCCAGAAAGGAATACAGAAGGAATAAAAAGCACTGAGCTTCTAGCAAAGGGAAAGACCCAAGCTGGAAGACTCTGCATGGGTCCTCTGAAAAAGTTAATATCTTTAATAGCTCATGTTGAAACAATTAAACCTCATTAGTTCTAGTACAGGTGATTCTACAAATTATGAAAAAATTTATGAAATAAATGTGAATATCAAATATTCTTACTAATATCCTTTAAATAGGTATACACATACAATGCCTTAAAAATAAATAATTTCTTAGTGAAGACCAAAACCAAAGATCTTTGGGCTTTGTATATGTCAGAGTCACTTTGAGACATTCAAAATAGCCAGATTTGGTCAGGTGCAGTGACTCACACCTATAATCCTAGCACTTTGGGAGGCCAACGTGGGCAGAACACTTGAGCTCAGGAGTGCAAGACCAGTCTAAGCAAGAGTGAGACCTGGTCTTTATAAATAAATGGGAAAAAATAGCTAGGCATGTGCTACGTTTTTGTAGTTTCAGCTACTCAGAAGGCTGAGGCAGGAGGATCACTTGAGCCCAAGAGTAAGCTGTAATGATGCCATTATACCCTCACTGGGCAACAACATGAGACTGTGTCCAAAAAAAAAAAAAAAAAAAAAGCCAGACTCACCAGAAAAAAAGGTGTGATAAATGAAGCAAAAAGAGAAGGAATTAACCCTTATACAGATCTATTGTATTTTTATTTTATTACTATTTTTTTTTGAGACAGAGCCTCAAGCTGTCGCCCCGGGTAGAGTGCTGTGGTGTCACAGCTCACAGCAACCTCCAAATCCTGGGCTCATACGAGTCTTCTACCTCCACCTCCCAAGTAGCTGGGATTACAGGTGCCCACGCCTGGTTATTTTTTTTTTGGTTGCAGCCGTCATTGTTGTTTGGTGGGCTCAGGCTGATTTGAACCTGCCAGCTCAGGTGTATGTGCCTGGCTCCTTAGCCGTATGAGCCACAGGCTCTGAGCCAGATCTTTTGTATTTTTATATGCCAGTGTATACTAGGTAGGTATTTTACATGTTACCTCATTTGGTCCTCATACAAGTCCAGAAGACAGTTCCTCCCAATTGAGAAAAAAACAGTAACTGTTTTTAGGAGATAAATGTGTTTACAGATAACTCAAGAGTATCAGATGACTCTGAAGATTTGACAAGTTTCAATTATTTGGTACATTTCCATGGTCTACATTACATAGAAAAATCCAGAAAGAGAATTTGGGGTTGGGGAGGAATAGTTTAACAAGTTATTTAGACTATTTGTATTTGTAAACATTACCAAAAGTTAATCAAGTGGCTAGCTAAAAGCACATATGAAATAGTTATTTATCTCTAATGAACCCCTTTTTTAATTTTAAAAAGCAAAATAAAAACTGAGATCTGTTCAGAGTAACCTAAATTAGACCAAGAGCTATAAGAAGTGATGCAATTAACTTACTGCTGGAGTTCCAGAAGGGAAGCCATCTTTCTCTGAATATAAAACAAAAAATAATGTTAACAGTTCAAGAAATAAAACGTTTATATGATAAAAGAAAAATAAAGCAGAGCAAGTGAAATGTCCTTAAACCAATTTTAAGTTGAATTAACTCTTGATAAAAATTACAATACCAGCATTCAAATAAGAATTTATATAATGTCAAGCTAATGAATCTCAAGTATTAATGAAACATTGTAAATTTACTAGAAAAATTATTAAATTGTTTATTGTATTTCTTTTATTTTTAGTTATTATGGGTAAGAACTGTCTAAGTCTACTTTAAATGGGCGAATTTTACTACATATATACTTATCAATCTGTATTTATTAAAATAAACAGACTTATTCATAAAGATACCTTCACCAGAAAAGTGGCTACTGAGAAATACACCATTGTGACAATGGTAACTATACAAAGTAAAATCTTTTTTTTTTTTTTTTTTTTTTTGAGACAGAGCCTCAAGCTGTCCCCCTGGGCAGAGTGCCGTGGCATTACAGCTCACAGCAACCTCCAACTCCTGGGCTCAAGCGAGTCTCCTGCCTCCGCCTCCCAAGTAGCTGGGACCACAGGCGCCCGCCACAACGCCCGGCTATTTTTTGGTTGCAGCCGTCATTGTTGTTTGGCGGGTCCGGGCTGGGGACTCGAACCCGCCACCTTAGGTGTACGTGGCTGGCGCCTTAGCCAGTTGAGCTATAGGCGCTGAGCCCAAAGTAAAATCTTGACATAATTTTTTTCTTTTTAAAAGACTTCAGTAAACTTATTTAATAGGCACTTTCATATACATTTATATATGATGAAAAAGGCTACCACTTTCATGTCAAAAGTTGTTTTTGAAAGAATTCCTAATTTTTTTAGTAATTTTTTATATCAGACTTACTGACAGACCCAAAAGTTCTACAAACAAGTCTATCCTTTTCCCAAGATGTACTTGATCTAAAGCAAAAAAGGTCAAGATGACTTCCAAAGAGACCTTTATTTCAGTGAGGATGTAAACATATTAAGTCTAATTAATTAAAACCACATATATGATTGATTTTAGCTCAGTCATATTGTTTTTAAAAAGTACATGTATGGGCCAAGTGCATTGCTCACGCCTATAATCCTAGCCTTCTAGCTTGCTTGAAGGCTTGTTTGAAGCTACATAGGAGTTTAAAAGTAGCTTGAGTAAAAGCAAGACCACGTCTCTACCAAAGGAGGAAAAAAAAGGAAAACAATTAGCTGGGTGTGGGGGTACAGGCCCCTAGTCCTAGCTACTCAGGAGGCTGCAACAAGGAGCATTGCTTGAGCCTAGGAGTTTGAATGTGTGGTAAGCTATGATAATATCAGTGTACTCTAACCAGAGTAAAAGGGAGTCTGCCTCAAAAAAATACAAGTATTACTTCAGAGACAGAAAAACACATTAAATGACATCCTGAGGATAAAAATTAGCAAAATCTAAACAGAGGGAACAAGATATATGATTGTGTTTTTTTTAACAAATAAACTGCAAGAAAAAGGATTAAGAACCAGCATACAAAAGGAGAGGGCTAAATATCAAAAGAGATTCTTTTTTTTGAGACAGAGCCTCAAGCTGTACCCCCCCCAGGGTAGAGTGCCCTGGCATCACAGCTCACAGCAACCTCCAATTCCTGGGCTCAAGCAAGTCTCCTGCCTCAGCCTCCCAAGTAGCTGGGACCACAGGCGCCTGCCACAATGCCTGGCTACTTTTTGGTTGCAGCCGTCATTGTTGTTTGGCAGGCCGGGCTGGGGATTTGAACCCGCCACCTTAGATGTATGTGGCTGGCATCTTAGCCGCTGGAGCCACAGGCACTGAGCCTTTTTTCCTTTTTCTTAGCTCAAACAGGTAATCAGAGCTGTAATATCAAGAGATCTAAGAGATATATCAACGAACTATAATGTATGGACTTTATTTTGATCCTGATTTGAGTAAATTATTTTTACAAATTCACTATACCATCAATTCTTACCTGATTATATTCTAAATATGAGGTATAATTTTTTTTAGTTGTAATGTTATATAATTGGTGAATTTCAATTTGAGTGGACTTAAACACATTTTATTTCAAAGTCTGCACATACATATAGTAAGACAATCTTCCTCCTATCCCACTAACAATAAATATACTTGTATTCAGGTTATTAAAATGTGAGAAAAATAAATATATTCGTAGTATGAACATGTCTACAGTAGTGCCAGTTACTTGGGAGGCTGAGGCAAGAGAATCACTTGAGCCTGAGAGTTTGAGGTAGCTGTGAGCTATGATGCCCTAGCACTCTACCAAGGGCGACAAAGTAAGACTCTGTCTCAAAAAATAAGTAAATTGTTTGTAGATACCGTAAAAAAAAACAACCCCAAAAACCAAAACATGTCTACAGCTAAGCATCCTTTCCTTCTATTGCTGGAAGTCATTCAAAAACAGTTAAGGAGAGGGCCAGTCACAGTGGTTCATGCCTGTAAACCTAGCACTCTGTAAGGCTAAGGTGGGGGATCAATGGAGCTCAAGAGTTCAAGACCAGCCTCAGTAAACTGAGACCCCATCACCACTAAATATAGAAAAATTAGCCAGGCAGGGTGGTGCATACCTATAATCCCAGGTAATCAGGAGGCTGAGGCAGAAGGACTGTTTGAGCCCAGGAGTCTGAGGTTACTGTGAGCTAGACTGAAGCCATGGCATGCTAGCCCTGGTGGCAGAGTGAGACTCTTTCCCAAAAAAAGGGCAGTAAGGAGAAAAAATAAACAGAAGATCATGTAAACAGGCTCGGTGCTTGTGGCTCAAGTGGCTAAGGCGCCAGCCACATACACCTAAGGTGGCGGGTTCAAATCCAGCCAGGGCCCACCAAACAACACCTAGCTCTGCAACCAAAAAATAGCCAGGTGTTGTGGTGGGCGCCTGTGGTCCCAGCAACCTGGGAGGCAGAGGCAGGAGACTCCCTTGAGCCCAGGAGTTGGAGGTTGCTGTGAGCTATGCCACGGCACTCTACCCAGGGAGATAGCTTGAGGCTCTGTCTCAAAAAAAAAAAAGATCATGTAAACATTTATCAACTCCATTTCTGGCAAAGCTATGAGACTAATATAATCCCCAGATCCAAATTATACTTAGAACTTCCCAGTTTACAAAAGGCAGAATCTATACAGAGAAAAAGGCAGAGATAGCAATCACAAGAAACAGAGTCTTTTATTTTTCCAGAAGTAATCTTTTTTTTTTCCCCTCCCAGATGTAATTTTTTTTATCTGGAAGTACTGCACAACTCTCCATTTGATTCAGCTATTATCAGTATCTTACCAGGAGGAGTAAAGCTCAGATATTTCTGCTTCACTGTGTTGGAGTCATAGAACTTTAAGACATCAAGGACAGCCTGAGGATTCTTCTTTTGCTCTAGCTTGGTGATATTGGAGGTCTGTAATAATCGAGCCCATTGTTCTGGCATGCCCTAACAAAAAGATATCCCAAAATTAGTTCTGGTTTAAATTGCTTGAATAAAATCAATTTTTAGAGATAAATGACAAAATACATAAAACTAATTTACATGATTCTAAATTTGACTAAATTCTAAAAGGCCTAGTTTCTCCTAAGGGTCTATTTCTCTAAATCTACTTTGCATAACTATAATGAATAGGCTAAGCTCTCTAGGAAAAAGATAAACCCAGCTATTAATACTTATCACAAGTGAAAAGAAGAATTCTGTTAACATATGCATAGAAAAGTTAAATTCAGTTTTAATAACAAAGGAAAATAAGTGGTATTTTAATATTTAAATGACCACAAATAGATAAACTTACAGTGAATTCTCCAGTAACAGCATCAAAACCAACATGGATGGTGTGCTCAAAATCAGATGGAGGAGAAATTTCTGGCCGTTCCTTCTCTTTCTTTTTACTTCCTAGAAGGAATTAAAAACAAAACAAAATTAGCCTATTTAAATAAGGTTAATAATTAGGCACTTATATGTTTATTTTTCCTAAAAAATAAGAGGAACAAAATTACCTATAGAAAAAAGATTTCCCCTAAAAACACTGGCTTGATAGGAAACTGATAAATGAAGTAACTATCCTGACATAAAGCATTGCTGGGGACAACCGGATAGTGTCCTAATCAAGTAGTACAGGACTGACCAGCACCACCCTGAATAAAAGGGCACAAGCAGAAGAGAAATGCCCTCTGAGCATTAGTTCTCTCATAAATAAAAAAGCACATCTCAGATACAGAACAATTTGGAAAATGAAGCATATCAAACCCAATTTTCATCCAGCTATATTCATCCAGAAGTTAAAACTTACATTATGATTACATAAATAACATACACTGCAAAGATAAGTGTTTATAAAAGGGAGGTATCTCCTATCTTGTGAAACCCTAATCCTTCATCTGTACTGGCATTATTAACTGTTATCTTTTCTTTTTTCTTTTCTTTCTTTCTTTTTTTGATACAGAGTCTTACTCTGTCCTCCTGAGTAGAGTGTCATAATATCATAGCTTACGGAAACCTCAAAGTCTTAGGCTCAAGCAGTTCTCTTGCCTCAGCTCCTGAGTAGCTGAGACTATAGGTGTGTGCCATTATGCCCTCCTAGTTTTTCTTTTTTTTAGTAGACACAGGGTGTCACTCTTTTTTAGGCTAGTTTCTTTCTTTTTTTTTTTTTTTTGAGACAGAAGCCTCAAGCTGTCCCCCTGGGTAGAGTGCCATGGCATCTCTGCTCACAGCAACCTTCAACTCCTGGGCTCAAGCGAGTCTCCTGCCTCAGCCTCCCAGTAGCTGGGACCACAGGCACCCGCCACAACGCCTAGCTATTTTTTGGTTGCAGCCGTCATTGCTGTTTGGCGGGCCCAGGCTGGATTCGAACCCGCCACTTTGGGTGTACGTGGCTGGCGCCTTACCCACTTGAGCCAAAGACGCCGAGCCAAGGCTAGTTTCAAACTCCTGAGCTCAGGCAATCCACCTGCCTCAGGCTCCCAGAGTGTTACGATTACAGGCATGAGCCAACATGCCCGGCCTATTAACTGCTACATTATGAAACTACCCAGCTTTTCTATGGTCTCACTATAAATTATTTTTGTAACATTTCTGCCCCACATCTATCAATAATATTCTCTATAAATGCAAACAAATCAGTTCCTTTCCTTGGACACCTCCCTCTATCTCCTGCTCTAACCTACAGCAGTTCATGCAGAGGCCTCCTGCACAGCTGCTGCCCTACAACATCCTTCCCTTTGCCCTGTGCTAGAATCTATTTTCTAAAATTATCTTGATTTTACCCAATTGTTTTAATTGCTATTTCTTGACTAATTATATATTCACTTAGATTGAAAACGTGTTTTTCCCTCTCAACAATTTCTAGGGTTGCTTCTTAAAAGGTCAAAGCCATTTTGAATTTTGCTTTGAACCACTGTTAAAAACCAATTATCAATATACATGTGCCTCTATTTCTGGATGCTCTGCTGTGTTACAACTGTTAGGGTGTTCAAGCTAACACCATCTTGAACTGAAAAGGCCCTTCTGTGAGCCTCTGTTACAGGTGGTCATAACTCGGCTAAGAGAGATGCTGCAGACTCATCATGTCCTTGCACCAATGCAATTACAGACCCCCCCTCAGCCCAACTGCAGACTCCATACCTTGCACCTCCCCACCCCCATGAGAAATACGCTGACACTGTAAGCCTGACACTCTAACACCCTAATAAGAATAGCTGAGTGGTCCTTGATAGAAACCAGCTGCCCCTCAGTCAACTATAAAAGACTTGCCTCCCTCCCTAAGCCCTACTAATATCCTTTAGCTCTTAGCCCACTTGCATTCAAGTGTCAAAATAAAATAAACATTACAGCCTCTGTTACACTTTGGTCTCGTGTGTGCTGATCCACATCTTTCAGTTTTTAACCAATCAACCATGATGATGTTTGTCTACCTTTTTGCCAATACTTGACTGCCCTGATCATTGCTGTTTTATAGTAAACATTGAAACTACATAACGTAAGCCATTTTTGCCTTTTCTTCAAAGCTGTTTGACCCTTCCACATGAGTTAATTGTTTTTATTTCATTTTAGTTTAGAGACAGGGTCTCACTGTATCACCCAGGCTGTAGTAAAATGGCCCAGGCATAGCTGGTTCCTCCCCACCCCTTCTTTTTTTTAATTCATCACTATACTAACAAGGAAGTTGTAGCTCACTATATCCTCCAACTCCTGGGCTCAAGTAATCCTCCTGCTTCAGCCTCTGAGTAGCTGGGACTACACTTGTGTACCACCATGCTAGCTATGTTTTAATTTTTTGTAGAGACAGTCTTGCTATTTTGCTCAGGCTAGTCTCAAACTGGCCGACCATTCTCCTCCCTTAGTGCTCCCAAAGTGCTAGGATTACAGGCAATGAGCCATCACCCCCAGGCTCCCTGTGTCAATTTCTACAAAAAGCCTGCTGGATTTTGATTGGAATTGTAATCTATAGATCAATTAAGGGAGAATTTAGTTCTTGATTTCTTAAGTTTTCTGATGTACAACAACAGTGAATCTTTCCATTTATGTGAGTCTTTTAAATTTCTCTCAGTGACATTTGTAGTTGTCTTTGTTTTGTGCTGCTATAACAGAATTCAAAAGACTAGGTAATTTACAAACAATAGTTTATTTGGTCCAGGGTTTCCAAAGCTGGGAAATCTAAGAGAAAGGGGTTGCAATTGGTGAGGTCCTTCTTGCTGTAGGGTAATGTAGCAGAAGGCATTACTTTAGCTAAATTTGCTTTTTTTTTTGACACAGAGCCTCAAGCTATCCCCCTGGGTAGAGTGCCATGGCTTCACAGCTCACAGCAACCTCCAACTCCTGGGCTCAAGCAAGTCTCCTGCCTCTGCCTCCCAAGTAGCTGGGAC
>NW_003852455.1:801573-806011 GCF_000181295.1 Otolemur garnettii | reverse complement strand
GAACCCGCCACCTTAGGTGTATGTGGCTGGCGCCTTAGCCGCTTGAGCCACAGGCGCCGAGCCTGAACATTTTTAAAAGAAATAGATATTGACTTCTATCAAACGATTTTTCTACATTTACTGAGATGAACATATAGCTTATCCTTTTAATTTTGTTAACATAGGATATTATACTGATTGATCTTCAAATGTTAAATGAATCTTGCATTCCTAAAATGAAATTCACTTGACATGATCTATATACCTTTTTCATACACTGTTGGATTCCCACTGCTAAAACTTGCTAAGATTATACATTTACATTCATGAGGAGTACTAATATGCAGTTTTTATTTCTTATAATGTGTTTGGCTTGGGCATCCAGGTAATGCTGGTCTCATAAATGAGTTGAGAAGCATTACCTCCTATTCAATTTTTTTAAAGTTTATATAGAATGGTATTATTTCTTCCCTAAGTATTTGATGAAATTTACCAATGAAACTATTTGGGTCTGATATTTTCTTTGTGGGAAGGCTAAAACTAAATTCTAAGAGATATAGGATTTTTAAGTTATTTATTTCTTCTTAAGCTTCTGAATTTGTCCCTCCCCCCCTTTTTTTTCTGAGACAGAGTCTCATTTTGTTGTCCTCAGTATAGTGCTGTGGCATCATAGCTCACAGCAACCTCAAACTCTTGGGCTCAAGCAATTCTCTTGTCTCAGCCTCCCAAGTAGGTAGGATTACAGGCACCCACCACAACACCTGGCTATTTTTAGAGATGAGGTCTCGCTCTAGCTCAGGTTGGTCTGGAACCTGTGAGCAATCCACCTGCTTCAGCCTCCCAAAGTGCTGGTGATACAGGACAAGTGGTGTCTCAGCCAGCCTGTGGAGCTGGGGGAGAGACCAGCTGCCTCCGCCTTGGTGGTGTTGATGGGGTGGCAGGGAGCAGAGGAACCAGCAGGCTGGAGGGTAGGCAGGGGGGCCCTGCTGGAGGCTCCAATAGACAGAGGGGCCAGACAACTGCTGGGGAGACACCAGCACCTTAGGCTGAACAGGAAACCCCATTTTCTAGGCCTGGCCAATTTCAAGTAAGTTTCTGAGGCCTGGGAATGAAAGGCATTGTAGGCATTTATTCACTTCCCTGGCATGTCCCAGACATGTGCCGGACACTGCTGTCACAGACACATTGTCCTGAACACATGTAACTAAATGTGACTACAGAGGGTTTCAGACCCTCTAAATGTTAACTACCAAGCCCACTAAATGTAACTACACAGGGTCCCAGACACGCTAAATGTAACTACAGAGAGCCGCATGTGACTATCTATACCCCTAGACAAAGAGCCCAGAGAGACAGACAGAGAGGGAGAGAGAGCACTTTTCTCTTCTGACTCTGTTCTGCCAGAACGTTGGTGTTTTTGTTTTCTTTTCTATAAATAAATCCTGTCTTACCACTGATCTGTGGTCCATGGATTTATTCCTCAAATCACCGAGACCAAGAACCTACTAAAGACGAAATTCCAGTATCACTGGGTACTATTATAGGCGAGAGCCACCACACCTGGTCCCTTTTAAGAAAATTCTCCATTTTTCTCTTTTTTCTGAGTTTCATTTTGGATAGTTACTTATTGTCATGTTTTCAAATTCACTAATCTTTTTTTCTGTAATGTCATACCTACTATTAATCCTGTTAATAGCTGTTTCTCCTCTGGAAGATCACCAAATTCTCCGTCTGTATGTGGTAGCCTAGAAACTCCCACCAGGCAGTAAATTGGATCAATTATAGGACTCATCTCATTAGTTTCTCCTCTCCTGTAACTGTATATCATTGTCTAATGTACCATGATAATGTCTTAAAAACTGTGGTTTTGTACAGTTTTTATCTATTGTTTTAGTTCTTTTAGATGGAAGTGTAACAGGTATTGCCATCTTATTTGTGGTGTTATAAAATTTGAGGATAGTCTTCATTCATTCATTTGTTGTGCTGAGTATTCAGTGAACTCCTTCTATCTGCAGGTCATATTCCTCAAGTCTAGAAAATTTTCTTCTATTATTTCATTATTTCCTTCACTTTAAAAATGTCTTCTCACTCCCTTCTAGCCTATATGGTTTCCACTGAGAAATCTGCTGCCAGACAAATCTGAGCTCCTTTGTATGTTACTTGCTTCTTTTAGAATTCTCTCTTTGTCCTTGACCTTTGAGTTTATTATAAGCCTTGTGGTAGTACTATTTGGGTCAAACCTGCTTGGGGTTGTTCTCTGACCTTTTTGTACCTGGACATTTATCTTTTTCTCAAATTTATGAAGTTTTCAATTATTATTTCTTTGAATGAGCTTTCTACCTCTTGTTCTTGCTCAACTTCCTATGAATACCAGTAATTTAGATTTGGTCTTTTGAGGTAATTTTCTGTATCCTGTAGACAATCTTCATTCCTTTTCTTTTTTCTCTCCACATATGATATTTCCAAACAGTCTGTTTTCCAGCCCACTGATTCTTTTCCTCTGTTTGATCCATTCTGATATTGAGAAACCTCTAATGAATTTTTTTTTTTTTGAGACAGAGTGTCACTATGTAGCCCTCGGTAGAGTGCCCTGGCATCACAGCTCACAGCAATCTCAAACTCTTGGGTTTAAGCAATTCTCTTGCCTCAGCCTCCCAAGTAGCTGGGACCACAGGTGCTTGCCACAATGGCCGGCTATTTTGTTGTTGTTGTTGCAGTTGTTATTGTTTAGCAGGCCCAGGCTGGGTTCAAACACGCCTGTCACTGTGTATATGGCCAGCCCCATAACCACTGAGCTATGGGAACTGAACCACCACTAATGAATCTTTTAGTTCAACAAATGTATTTCTCAGTTCCAAGGTTTCTGTTGATACTATTATATTATTTCAGTCTAAAAAAGACTTTTCTACGTTATCTTAGAGATCACCAAGTTCCCTTAAAACTGCTACTCTGGGCTCAGCGCCTGTGGCTCAAGCGGCTAAGGTGCCAGCCACATACACCTAAGGTGGTGGGTTCGAATCCAGTCTGGGCCCACCAAACAACAAGCAGTAACCAAAAAATAGCCAGGCATTGAGACGGGTGCCTGTAGTCCCAGCTACTTGGGAGGCGGAGGCAGGAGACTTGCTTGAGCCCAGGAGTTGGAGGTTGCTGTGAGCTGTGATCCCATGGCACTTCATCCAGGGCGACAGCTTGAGGCTCTGTCAAAAAAAAAAAAAAAAAAAAGCTGCTATTCTGAATTCTTGGTCAGAGAGTTTACATATCACTGCCTCATTAGGGTTAGTCATTGGTTCCTTGCTTTGTCCATCTGGGGAGGGCATACTTCCCTGTTTGTTGTTGTTTGTTTCTTGTGGATATACATCTGTCTTTGTGCTGAAGGGTTGGTTATTTATAATTGTTTATTCCAGTCTTCTCTGTCTGGCTTGTTTTGGTTTTTATTGATATGTTTGCTGAGAGATTGATTCTGTACTTTACTTGTTGATTTTCATTTCTTCCCTTGCTTCCCTTCCCTGCCTCCATTTGGCACTAGATGGCAGCATCTGCCCAGTTTTCCCCCCTCCCTAATTCTTAGTAACTAATCAGCATGCTGCCCATCCCTAATCAAGGTAGTTTAAGAAGGCTGGTAAAGGGCTGTGGAATGAAACTTCCTATACTGCAGTACTGTTGAAAAGCCACTCTGAGTTTGGAGGCTTCTTCGGCGGAGTTATAGAGCAATGTTTCCAGGGCTGGGGACAGTATTTTGGTCTCTTTCCTTTGCATATGACTGTCTTCTGAGGTATTTTCCCCTTCAGGCACTCCCAATGGTTGAGGCAGGGACAGGCCTCCTGCCAGGGAACCCAAAATGGTATGGAAGCTGGTTGTCCCCTTTGATCTCACTTTTTTCATAGTAGAAACCATGAGTTGCAGAGGGAGATTTTCTGCATGCTTAGTTTGGGCAGATTGGGGGATCACAGATATAGAAGACTGATTCTCTTGTTGTCTGCCCAAAGTTTTTCATTTCTCCTCATATTTGTGTTCTGGGATACTGATGGTGATAATTTCAGTACCACAGTTTTGGTTTTCTGGGGTGGGGGTCGAGGATGAAGGCAGCTTGCTTCTACACTGCCATTTTGGAACTGGGATTCAATCAGACCATTAGTAGTTAGATTTTATAACTGTTATCTTTCCTCTCAGATTTTCCATCTTATACTTTTGTTTATATTCTCTAGGGGAATTTTCCTAACTATCTTCCAATCTTCCTCTTATTGATAACGTGCTTGTTTTGCTCATTTTAAATGCTGATTTCCCCAAAATTATTTCTCATTGTTCTCTGACCTTTCTTTGAGAACCCTTTTTATGTTTCACGGACTCAATTTCTTCTTTCTTTGAAGATTATAAAGAGTATGTGTATTTAGGCAAGGGTTCAGGGTTTGTGTTCTCCCTACATTGTCTGCTTATTCTAAATTACTTTTTTTTTTTTTTT
>NW_003852455.1:799728-800907 GCF_000181295.1 Otolemur garnettii | reverse complement strand
GGTTGAGCTATAGGCGCTGAGCCTGTAAATTCTTTTTTTTTATTGACAGCGTCTCATTCTGTATTGTCCAACCTAGAGTGCAGTGATGTCATCAGAGCTCAAATTCTTGGGCTAATGCGATCTTCCTCTCTCAGCCTCCTCAGAAGTAGGAACTATAGGCATGTACCATCCTTGCTGATTTTTTTTCTTTTCTTTCTTTCTTTTTTAAGGGACACGGTTTTCACTAAGTTTCCCGTCTGATTGAACTTCTGACCTCAACCAATTTTCTCTGCCTGGCCCTAAGTTTTGTTTTTAATCTCCTGTTATCTTGAATTTGCTATGTTTAAGCGTTTTCCACAAAGTCGGATGATCCCTTGCTGGATCATGGAAAATACTAAAAAGTTAACTGGGACATAACTCAGCATTTTCACTCAAGATGAGGATCAGATACAAGGTACTTAAACATTTTGTTTTTTTTCCAGGCCATTCTATTTATGCAGAGAAAAATCTTCCAATCTCTTAGCTGAGGGCTATGAGTCAGGCTACAAGTATTCTGAAAACAGGGCAAAGGAAAGAGTTTAGTATGTTGACTTGTACTGACTCAATCTTTTTTATTCTTGTACTTCAAGGTTTTCTGATTTCCTGACAAGAATAGGGGCCTCTCTGGTTTAATTTCTTCTGAAATTATTTTAAATATGTTTGTCTTTTTTCCCCTCCAGAGGATGGAAGTTGTATTTCCTGAATATATGGAGTAAAAGAAGAGGGCTTTTAATAACAGTTTTTCAACTACTCCCCATTTCCAGCAAGGATATCACACCTCTCTTCCACCAACACCCTCTAGGATTTTTACACAGAAGATTGGTGCACTTCTCACAGACAGTACTATCTGCGAACACTCAGGTATGTGTCCCTGTGTTCTGTTTACCTAGTACCACCTCTCCATAAACCTTCCAATGTGTATTGAAACCTCTTGTACACTACTATTTCCTCTCCTATTCTCTTTGCCCTAGTAATATTTAAAAAAAATTTTTTTTCCTGTCATCTTAGTTAGGTCTTGGAAGGGAGAGTAAATAGAAGCATGTAGTAAATACACTGTTTAACCAGGAGATTCTCCTAATATTACAGCTAAAATTCTAAGACACAAAGTCTTGGAAACTAAACAACTTAATGCTGAATGATAGTTGGGTTCAGGAAGAGATA
>NW_003852455.1:794590-799500 GCF_000181295.1 Otolemur garnettii | reverse complement strand
GAACCCGCCACCTTAGGTGTATGTGGCTGGCGCCTTAGCTGCTTGAGCCACAGGCGCCGCGCCAAGAGGAATTTCTTAATTTCCTCAAACATAACAACAATGAAGACACGAGTTATTAAAACTTTTGTTTCATTTTGTTAAGAAAACAGAAAGTTGTTTTGAAAAAGTAAATAAAATAGATAAACCTTTGGCCAGCCTAACTGGAAATAGGAAATAGTAAAATCTTTATTAACCTCAATTGGAAATGATAAACAAGAAATAACAAGATGCCACACAGATACAAGAGATTATCTCTGAACAGTACAAGAAACTCTATGCCCAGAAATTTGACAATGTGAAGGAAATGGATCAATGTTTGGAATCACACCCTCTCCCCAGACTTAACTATAAAGAAATAGATCTCCTGAACAGACCAATTTCAAGCACTGAGATCAAAGAAACAATAAAGAAATTTCCCAACAGGGGAATTGTGGGAAGATGGCTGACAAGAAGCAGCTTTCGCCAGAGGCTCGTGCCCAAAGGGAGAAATACTGGACTAAAGTGGATGGAAACCAAATGAGAGGAGCTCTACATTGAGAGGACTGCATGAGGTACACATCACCAAGGCTGAACCAAGTGGCAGAAACAAGAAAGTGGAAGAAAAAAACCGGGATGGCCCCAGCTCCCAGATGAAGGGAGATTCCCCACCCCCTTCCTCTGAACAGGAGCCGTGGCAGGCAACCAGTCAGTGAACTGGGTTCAAAAGTCTCCTGACCTTATCCCATAGGAGAGTAATTGCCAAGTCCCAGTCCTCTTTCATTATTGAGGTCCCACCACTGAGACTGGGCCCTATTCTGTCTGGCACAAGAGACCAAATATTTTTCCTGCAATCCTGGGCACCCAGATTGCCTTTCCCCTACCCTAGTTGCTCAAAGGACTGCCCCCTGTAGAGTCCAGAGTGTTTGACAAGCTCACTGGGAAGCTGTGAAGGTCTGCCAGCTGTCGAGCTGCAGCATGAGAATAGTAGCATGGCAGTCCATCTCCACCTCCTCAGGAATTGCCAGGCAGCTCTGTTTTCTGCCCTTCAGTACAAACTCTGAGCTGGTCCACTAGGTGGGTGGGTCCAGTGCTTAAATGACTTTGACTTGTGACTGAACTTTTGGACACGCCCCCTTCACCAGGCACGACTCTCTGAGCTTGACTGGATGGGCAAGTGGGTGTCTAAGTGACTTTGGGTTGAACTTTGGACCTCTGGCTTCCACCACGTGGGACTCTCTGAGCTCAGGTGGGTGGGGCTGGGATTTAAGTGACTTTCCACTAAACTTTGGGCCTCCGCCAGGTGAGGCTTTCTGAGCCCGACTGGGTGGGCGGAGCCAGGATTTAAGCCCCTTTGTACCTAACTTTGGATTAACACTTTCCACCAAGTGAAGGCTCCCTGAGCTCAAGTGGGTAGGCTGTGCCGGGTGCTTGAGCCACTCTTATCTGAGTTAGACTTGCGCCCCTACTCTGGGCAACAGCTCCCTGAGCTTGACTGGACAGGTGGTTCCCGTGCCTGAGCAACTCTGTCTGAGCTCTGGGTCTACCCTGTATACAGAGAGAGCTATAGCCCTCAGCACTCAATTGGCTCAATTGGCCCAGCGCATAAGCATCTCTCCTGAACTCTGGGTCAGCTGGGCAGCCTCGTGAGCTTGATTTGGTGGGCAGAGCAGCACTGGCAGAGTGACTTTGATCTGGGCCAGTACAGCCTACCGATTCTTGTCCCCCTGGAGGCACTGTATGGGGCTGCAGAATCACCACTTCTCTGCCTTAGTGCAGTGGTAGCACTGCAATGGTGAGGAGTGGACTCATCAGGAACAACCTATCAATTAGTTAAAATAGTATAATTAACATATTAATAAGAGAAAAAGAGGAAGCTGAAAATACTCATGAGGAGGAATCAGCTAAAGAACTCTGGCAGCATGAAATATCAGGGCAGATTGATGCCTCCTGGGGACATCAAAGAAAATACAACAGAGAATCCCATCCAAAGAGAAATTGCTGAAATGTTAGAAATAGAATTTAGAATATGGATGGCAAATAAGGTAACAGGACTAGAGGAAAAGATGGAAACAGAGAACTAAAAACATTTCAGAAGTTGTCTCAAGAAATTAATGAATTCAAAGACAAAGTCACCAAGGATATGGACATAATGAGGAAAGATATAGCAGAGCTTAAGGAACTGAAAAAGGTATTTGAGGAGCTTCAAAATACAGCAGAGTCCCTCAGAAATAGAGTTGACCAGTGTGAAGAAAATCTCAGATAAGGAAGACAAGACTTTTGAACTATTCCAAGCATTCAAAGGAGAAAAATGGAGAAAATGAACAGAATATTCCTCGAGAGAGTTACGGGATCATTCCAAGAAATCAAACATCCAATTATAGGGATACCTGAAGAAGATGAACCCAAAGGCACAAATTCTCTGCTCCAAGACATTATGGTGGAGAATTTCCCAAGTATTGCAAGAGACACAGAAATTTAGTTAGTAGATAGCTTCAGAGCCCCAGCATGACTCAATCCTAACAGAGTATCATGCAGACACAATGTAATTAATTTTGCCAATGTTAATATGAAGAAAAAATTTCTGCAAGCAGCCAGGCATAAGAAAAGTATTACTTCACAGGGAAAAGTATAAGGATGACTGTAAATCTTTCAGCTGAAACTTTCCAAGCCAGAAAAGGATGGTCATCAATCTTCAACCTTCTTAAACAAAACAATTTCCAACCCAGGATCCTATATCCTGCTAAACTGAGTTTCATTTGTGATGGAGAAATCAAATACATCACTGACATCTACTTGCTGAGGAAATGTGCTGTGACTCAACCAGCTCTACAGGAAATACTCAGAGCCATTGCTCATAACAAGCAACAGGAGGGTATACCACCAAAGTAAACCTACCCAGAAATTAAAGAACAAAAAAGTCTAACTTCCACAATGGTGAGTGGCATAAAAGCTCTGGACTTCTGAAAAATAAGATGACCAAAACTCTGCCACATCTATCAATTCTCTCATTAATGTGAATGGTTTGAACTCTTTTTTAAAGAGGCATAGGCTGGCCAACTGGCTATAAAAACTCAGGCCAGGAGTGCCGCCTGTGGCTCAGTAAGTAGGCACTGGCCCTATATACCGAGAGTGGCGGGTTTGAACTCAGCCCTGGTCAAACTGCAACAACAACAACAAAATAGCCAGGCATTGTGGCGGGCACCTACAGTCCCAGCTACCCGGGAGGCTGAGGCAAGAAAATTGCCTAAGCCTGAGAGTTGGAGGTTGCTGTGAGCTGTGACACCATAGCACACTACACCCAGGGTGACATAGTGAGACGCTGTCTCAAAAAAAAAAAAAAAAGAATTCCAAGTAGGCTACTGTCACATCCTTTAGGCCACATCTGAGCTACAAACAGGCTAAAAAAAATTCCATCTACTTAAAAGAAATACTTTTCTGCTGCTAATCTAACAATTAGTGATTACCCCTTTGTTCTTTTGACCTAAAATAGCTTCAAATCAAGTACACAAAAGGGCATTCTCTAGGAAATAGGTAGATAACTGTACAGGCTCCTATTATTAATCTTAGAATTTTTTAATTAGAAAGGATGCTTACAGGTACAAGTCATAATCAACCATAAGTAAAGGTACTTATAGGGTGAATAACTAGATGGGAAAACTACTGTAGTTATTAAATACTACATCACTCAACACTATATGAATAAAGTTTATAAAAATGAGCCATTTTTATTATTGAAACTACTGGACTGGTTAAGCCATTTCTCACCTGGACTACCGCAAAAGCCTTCTGACTGGTTTCCAACTTCAGTCTTACACCTATAAACAAAACCTATTTTTTATATAGCTCCCAGTCTCTCCTATCTGAAACAGAAAGATGAGCAGGTCTTTCCTCTGTTTAAATTCCATAATAGTGACCCAGTGTCCCCTCAGGACAAAATCTGAGCTCTGTAGCAGACAATGCAATTCCATTTATGACCTGATCCCTGCTTACCTCTTTAGCCTTTTCCACTGTCTGTAGTTCCCTACATATATCATGCTTTAATCCTGTCCCTCCAGCTCTGTTTTCAAATCACTCTGAATTGTACTCAGCTCCATGAAGGTGCTAAGATCCCTCCTGTGGCTGGCCACGGAAATAAGCTCTTTTCTTGGCATGGAACACACTCTGTAACTGTTGTTTTCACTGGCTACCCATCCTTCAGTCTTCAGCTCTACTGTTACTTCCTTAGGAAGCCTCCCCAGATATTCCATTTAGATAGCTGTCTTACACTCTCTCTGCATCACTTTTCATAGTTTGTAATTATATGCTATGGTTTCTGAATTGTGCCATAAGGGCAGGACACTATCTGCTTTGCTTATCACTGTATCTCTGATGATTCAAACTGTGTATATATTAGTAGGCATAGAAAAAAGATGTGTTCAGTGAAGTTGTCATCAAAGACATAATTTCTAATCTTCTTAGTATTTCTACTAACACTGATTAAAACCAGTAATTAATAATTACAAACACACTAAAGCCTTTCTTTTTTTCTCCCTCTTTTATAAGATAGGGTCTCTCTTTGTTACCTTAAAGTGAAGTAAGTAGCATTATCAAAGCCCACTGCAACTTCAAACTCCTGCCCTTATGGTAATCCTCCTGCCTCAGCCTCCTAAGCAGCTGAGACTACAAGTACGAGATACCACACTAAGCTAATTTTTCTATTTTTTGTAGAGACAGGGTCTCTCTATGTTACTCAGGCTAGTCTCAAACTCTTTGCCTTGAGTGATCCTCCTGCTTTGGGCCTCCCCAAATACTAGGATTATAGGTGTGAGCCACTGTGCCAAGTCTTTCTTTTTATGCTATCTTTAGATCAGGCTTCTGATGTAAAGTCCTAAGGTCATTATGATTTTTTTTTT